>NC_090654.1:144386141-144604826 GCF_040937935.1 Hyperolius riggenbachi
CTTGTGTCCCTCTAATGCCGGGGACCTGGCTTGCACTGATATCCTCACGGTCTTGGATGGTGATCCAGTCGGGATTCCACAGTGGTTATTTGGAACACGCTGCGGTGGGCATGTAAGTTTTTCTGAGCTCGGCCGGTATGAGCCTGATTCCTCGGCTTTGAGTGCAGTAGGAGATAAAAAGAGCTAGCAAAGCAAGGCGGTGTTAGTCGCAATGATATGCAAAGGCTGTGTTTGAAATCTGATCTGAAATGATTCATTTATAGGTAGCCACTAACGGTCAAATTTCTAGCAAAAAATCATTTGAGCAATCAGAAAATCTGATCGGAAGTGAAATCGTTCACTATACCACCAACGAACCAACCTTTGCTTCACAACCAACACGAAAATCCAAATTTTGGTTCGACAAAAATTCGAATAGGTCGACTGTTTTTATAATAGTTCGTAATCGATTGTGTCCATCAATGGAGATTATATACAACCAACCTGATCAGAATTTCTGATCGCTCAAACAATTTTTTCACTAGAAATTGGACAGTTAGTGACCACCTTTAGCTTGATAAGGAAGGGGTGCTCCCCTGGGAAACACGTCGCAATAAAGATTTCAAACACAGCCTTTGCATGTCATTGCGGCTAGCACCGCCTTGCTTTGCTAGCTGTTTTTATCTCCTACTACACTCATAGCCGGGGAATCAAGCTCGTACTGGCCGAGCGCAGAAAAAGGTTTATACGCCCACCTCTGCGTGTTCCAAATAGCCACCGTGGAATCCTGACCCAGACCACCACCCAAGACCATGAGGATATCCGTGCAAGCCAGGTCCCCGGCATAAAAGAGGGACACAAGTGTGACATCTGCCAAACCTATATAGGTTTCTCCAGACTCGACAACCAGGTGAGACCTTTCCTATAGGGCCTAGAGCCCTCACCTACTAGTATGCCAGTGCACGCTTTTTCTCCTTTCTGTCTTCATATCCAACACAGTTCTATACAGTCCATCAATTAACAAACAATTTGGCGGCCTCAATATAATTTGCGCACCACCCTAATGGGGAGACACTCAGGTACCTTAGAACAATATTCAAACACAAACTTCAAACCAGAGTGTCTTCATGTGCTTCAACAATATTTAATTTACAGCCTGCAAAACTTTTACAAAACATGGTTCACACTACATCTAAAATTTCTAAAACCAACGCTACAGCATGTGAGCTCTTCTAATTACCCACTGTCCCCATCATGGTAAATCACCGTGTTGATCGCCCAGCTTGCGCCTATGCAGACCAACTGGTAAATCCAATCATGTCGGGACAATTGTGGGCCCTCCACCAGGCGCACACCCAAGGCCTCCTCATTCACACTCGAGCAATTGTGCACTGTTGCTTTAAGATGAAGCTTGTTTTTATCTTCTGCTACCCCCGGCCAGTCCTTGGCTTTCCTCTAGTTTAAGTGAAAGGGAAGTCCTATCAATCCTACATCACATGGGGATATAGCCACTAAAAACACATCCACCTTCTTTCTATCTCATCTCCGTATTGCCACAGATCAGGTTTTCTTCAATGCAAGTGTCATATACTGGCCAGCATTAGATAACAGTCCAATTGCTTCTCAAACCGCGCAGCGGTATACACAACAGCACTGCGTACTTTCAAGTGTAGTGATTGCCATGGGTTGGCTTGTTACTCACGACCTTCCTGCAGATATGGCGGACTTAAGAGGGAGCTATGCTCAGGGCTTCTCCTGTTCAGTAGCCTCCCGACACTCGGGTCGCATCACCTCCTTGCTTCCTGCTTAGGTCTCGTAACGTCTCCTCGCCATAGTGGTAGTGCTGCCCGGCGTCCCGGGTAGTGAGCGCTCACATGCGTCTGCCGAGCCCCGCCCACTGACGCAGTTTGCCCCGCCCACGGGGCTTTCTCAAAGTGTGTGGGGTTTGGCTCTGTCAGCAGCAATGCCTCCTTATAGAGGCCATCATCCTCCGGTTTCTGGCTCCTCCCTGGTTTACCATCCACCATCTTTCTTTCAGTCAAGTTTAAGGGCAAAAGGAGCTGCTGTTTTTTCCTTTTAAACATCAGATTGCTTTTTTCGGGACAAGTTCACTCAATCCTATTTGTTCTTCACTATATCCCCATCATTACTTTAAGAAATAGACCATATTCAAATCCGAGTTCAGGCCGTCTGGTATTCTCGTCCCCAGACGGTAGATCCAGGTTGCTTCAATTTTATATAATTCGTTTTCAATATCACCTCCTCTATGGGGCAATTTTTGTTTTAGGATACCCTTGAATCTCAACACTGTAGGGTCTTTATTGTGAAAACGAGCAAAGTGTGTCCCCAGCGGGCTGTCCTTTTCTGCTTTTTCAATGTTTTTCACATGCTCCCCAATACGGGTACCTAGACGTCGTTTTGTTTTCCCAATATACAATAAGTTGCATGGGCATTTTATACAATATACCACTCTTTCTGAATTACAATTTATATTGTCCCTGATCTCGAAGGACCTGGTACCCTTTGCATTGGAAAACTCTTTTGTTCTCTCTACCAGTCCACACACATTGCAATCCCCACAGCTAAACATACCAAATTTTTGAGGGAATTTATTCAGCCATGTTTTTTTCTCTTTACTCACAAATTCAGATCTTACTAATTTATTCTTTAGATTGGGGGCTTTTCTCGCCATCATGTAAGGTCTTTCGCCTACCAGATTTCCTATCCTTCTATCTAATGACAGAACACCCCAGTGTTTTTGCAACACTCTCTGCAGTGGATACCAGTGAGCCCCATAAGCTGTAATAAATCTGATGGGATCTTTCCTATCGGGCCTAATCCCACTTTTTTTACGTGGCGATCTGCCTCTTCTCAAAACCTCCCTTTTTATTTCAATCATTTTTTGGAATTCCTGTTCCACCAATTCATCAGGGTATCCTCTCTCCACTAACCTCTGACTTAACTCACGACCTTCCCTTAAGAAATCCTCCTCCCGTGTACAGTTTCTTTTATGTCTATAGAACTGTCCCCTTGGGACAGCTCTTTTTTGTGATTCCAAATGATGGCTGGAGTAATGCAATAGTGTGTTCCCAGCGGTGGGTTTCCTATAGGTGGAGGTTATCAGCCTTTCTCCATCCCTTTGAATTTTCAAATCCAAAAAGGACAATTCATTCTCACTCCACTCATAGGTGAATTTGAGATTCCTCTCATTTACCCTCAGGCTTTCAATAAAACAGTTCAGCTGATCCCTAGTGCCTCGCCAGACCAGGAGCACGTCGTCAATAAACCTCAGCCAGAGGCGAACATGCCTCTGGAAGAGGTCCATGGGGTACACATCCTGCCGTTCCCACAGCCCGAGATGTAAACAAGCGTAGGCTGGGGCACAGGATGCCCCCATCGACGTGCCCCTGGTCTGGCGGTAGAAACGGCCGTCAAAGCAGAAACAATTGTACTCCAAGATTAATTGTAAGGCCTCCACTATGAACTCATTGTGAAGTCCGGAGTCTGGGAAATGCTCACGTAGGAAGAAGGCCGTAGCGGCCACCCCCACCTCGTGGGGGATTGAGGTATACAGGCCCTCGACATCCACACTGACAATCAGATCCTCCCCACTCATAGGGACCCCCTCCAGGACGGCCAATACGTCACCAGTATCCCTAACAAATGAGGGTAACGCCTCAACCAGAGGTTTTCATTTCCCATCGAGAAACTTTCCCAGTCTCTCTAATGGACCGTCAATTCCTGACACTATTGGCCGCCCCGGAGGTTCCGTCCTGCTTTTGTGGATCTTGGGAATGATGTAAAAAATCGGTGCCTTAAAAGTTGTGACCCTACAAAATTCTGCCTCCCTCACCGTGAGCACCCCCAACTCCTTCCCCGTATCAACCAGGGAATTCACCCTGCTCTTTATTGCCAAAAATGGATGTTCCTTTAACCTTAAATATGTTTTTTGATCACTCAAGAGTCTAAGACATTCCTTCCTATAGTAGTCACTTGTGAGGATTACAACATTTCCCCCTTTATCACTTGCTCGGATGATAATATCATCCCTTTCCTTCAAAAATTCCATGGCCTGTCTTTCGCCTGGGGTTAAATTATCAGTTTTGGGGGTTCTTTTGGGGAACCAATTCAGTTTCTCCATATCTTTCTGTACCAAGTCTCGGAAGGTTTTTAATTTGTAGTTCAATTGGGGCATGAATTGCGACTTTTTATGAACATTTTGGGGGCAGGGGTTTAGGTGTTCCAACATGGCGGTAGTGGTTTCCTCACCCACTCCACCCTCATCCCAGAGGGATTCCAGATCCCTAAGGATACTTCTGTCTTCTACTGACATCTGGCCCACAACGGGCCTCACTTCCTCCTCCTCTAAAATACCTCTGCTGGGATCAGTCTGATCCTCAAACAGCAGCTTGAGTGCCACTCTTCGCAAAAAGAAGGTGAGGTCTTTGTATACATCAAATTCATCCCCTCCTGTGAACGGTGCAAAAGTCAATCCTCTTTTTAATAAATTTAGGCAGTCTTCTGATAGTGTTAGATCTGTCAAATTAATAACATTATTTTCTGACATATGCTGTTCCACTACTTCTGGCCCCTTATTGGCTGCACTCTTTTCTTCACCTCCTTCTGACTCTCCTTTTGAGTTTTTAATATACTTTTCGTAATTACCTCCTCTATTTCTTCCTCCTCTTCGTCTTCCCCTTCTTCTTCTCCCCTTCCTGCCTCTAAAAAAACCACCCCACCTTTTCCTGAGCCTGATTCACCCTTATTCTCTTCCTCTTTTTTCTTTCTCCACTGTCTACTTCTGGACCTACTTCTAGGCCTACCTCTTTGGCATTCAAAAAATTCCCCGTTGTTCCAGGATTTTACATCTTCATGGAATTTCTGCAATTTCTCCCTTTTAATTTTCTCCTGATTTTTTTCCCACATCCAATTTTAGTTGTTTATTTAATTTATCAAATTTAGGATTTTTTTGAAATACATCCAACTTTTCCTTGCTTATTTCAATTTCATCACTTAGTTCACCCAATTGTATCTCCTCCTCATCCACTATCATTTTCATGACTGTCAGACCTCTTGTTATGCAATCCTCCTTCCATTTTCCCATAAATCGTTCTGTTTGTAAGTGTTCTGCCGGAACTATCCGCTCCCTTAGGCCCCAGGGAACCACCCGTTCCTTGATGTAAAATTTTAAAGTTGAAATGTCCCACTTCCTCCTCAATGATTTTATCAATAGTTTCTTATGTTCCCTAAATAATGGTTCAATCTCCTCCTCTTTTCCTACACTGGTGTTTCCAGCCACACTTTGCCCTTCAAAAGCCCCACTGATATCCTCAATCTCTGAGGTGATGATATATGCCATGGCAAACTTATTATCCCTCAGGACCGAGCCAATACTAACCGATATTGCAAATATCACTGCTAAAATCCAAACTATAGTTTATAACCACCTTTGGTTGCCCTGCAGGCTGCCTATTGCTCAAATTTTTGAGCTAATGAGTCCTGCCAAATATACTCACATAGTCCATCAATTAACAAACAATTTGGCGGCCTCAATATAATTTGCGCACCACCCTAATGGGGAGACACTCAGGTACCTTAGAACAATATTCAAACACAAACTTCAAACCAGGGTGTCTTCATGTGCTTCAACAATATTTAATTTACAGCCTGCAAAACTTTTACAAAACATGGTTCACACTACATCTAAAATTTCTAAAACCAACGCTACAGCATGTGAGCTCTTCTAATTACCCATTGTCCCAATCATGGTAAATCACCGTGTTGATCGCCCAGCTTGCGCCTATGCAGACCAACCGGTAAATCCAATCATGTCTGGACAATTGTGGGCCCTCCACCAGGCGCACACCCAAGGCCTCCTCATTCACACTCGAGCAATTGTGCACTGTTGCTTTAAGATGAAGCTTGTTTTTATCTTCTGCTACCCCCGGCCAGTCCTTGGCTTTCCTCTAGTTTAAGTGAAAGGGAAGTCCTATCAATCCTACATCACATGGGGATATAGCCACTAAAAACACATCCACCTTCTTTCTATCTCATCTCCGTATTGCCACAGATCAGGTTTTCTTCAATGCAAGTGTCATATACTGGCCAGCATTAGATAACAGTCCAATTGCTTCTCAAACCGCGCAGCGGTATACACAACAGCACTGCGTACTTTCAAGTGTAGTGATTGCCATGGGTTGGCTTGTTACTCACGACCTTCCTGCAGATATGGCGGACTTAAGAGGGAGCTATGCTCAGGGCTTCTCCTGTTCAGTAGCCGCCCGACACTCGGGTCGCATCACCTCCTTGCTTCCTGCTTAGGTCTCGTAACGTCTCCTCGCCATAGTGGTAGTGCTGCCCGGCGTCCCGGGTAGTGAGCGCTCACATGCGTCTGCCGAGCCCCGCCCACTGACGCGTTTCACCCCGCCCACGGGGCTTTCTCAAAGTGTGTGGGGTTTGGCTCTGTCGGCAGCAATGCCTCCTTATAGAGGCCATCATCCTCCGGTTCCTGGCTCCTCCCTGGTTTACCATCCACCATCTTTCTTTCAGTCAAGTTTAAGGGCAAAAGGAGCTGCTGTTTTTTCCCTTTTAAACATCAGATTGCTTTTTTTCGGGACAAGTTCACTCAATCCTATTTGTTCTTCACTATATCCCCATCATTACTTTAAGAAATAGACCATATTCAAATCCGAGTTCAGGCCGTCTGGTATTCTCGTCCCCAGACGGTAGATCCAGGTTGCTTCAATTTTATATAATTCGTTTTCAATATCACCTCCTCTATGGGGCAATTTTTGTTTTATGATACCCTTGAATCTCAACACTGTAGGGTCTTTATTGTGAAAACGAGCAAAGTGTGTCCCCAGCGGGCTGTCCTTTTCTGCTTTTTCAATGTTTTTCACATGCTCCCCAATACGGGTACCTAGACGTCGTTTTGTTTTCCCAATATACAATAAGTTGCATGGGCATTTTATACAATATACCACTCTTTCTGAATTACAATTTATATTGTTCCTGATCTCGAAGGACCTGGTACCCTTTGCATTGGAAAACTCTTTTGTTCTCTCTACCAGTCCACACACATTGCAATCCCCACAGCTAAACATACCAAATTTTTGAGGGAATTTATTCAGCCATGTTTTTTTCTCTTTACTCACAAATTCAGATCTTACTAATTTATTCTTTACAGGTAGTTCTATACAGGTAGCAGCACCTGTGATACAAGGGGACCCACAGATAGCTCTCCGATAGTAAACTTTACTACCAGAATCCACAGATCTACAAGCTTTTGTATTGCACACTGATATAGTTATACATGTTAATTAAGTCACCTCTCAGTGATATTTTGTTCCAGGCTAAATAATCCCAGTTTGTCCGATCTTTCTTGGTAAGCAAGACCTCCCATCTCACTAAATAATTACATTTCCAGGCTTTGTACCCGCTCTAGAATGTTAGCATCCTTCCTTATAGTATGGTGCCCCAAACTGTATCCCATACTGCAGACATGGCCTCACAATTGACAGAGAGAGCAGTATCCCATACTAACATCTTGTGATTTTAGTTCGCTTTTTATGCATTGCAGGATTTTGCTTTAGCTGCAGCTGCTGATATTAAAGACTGTTGCTTAATTTGTAATCAACCAGTAATCCAGTCATGTCTAATGTTCCTAGCTGTATGCCATTTATTTTTATGTGGTGCTCTATCATTGGCACATCCACGGTTAAAATTACTAGGCGCTCCCTAATCTTATGCCTATTATTCCACCCTGTATATACAATTATATCTTTTCGCCCACTATCCTCAAAGGTGGAATTTCATTGTGGTATAAAATCTTATTGTCAGGAAGTCAGAAACTCCTCAATAAATATGTACGTTCATGGTCAGAAGAACTATACTGCAATATTGGCTTACCAGATTTTATATCAGCATGTCATAATCTCCATAAATTATCCTCTTGTATAAATCAGAGAATCATTACACAAAATCTTACTCAATTGGTACCTTACCCCGAAGAAAATAGCAAGGATTTGGCAACATCTCCTCACCTTTATGCTGGAGAGAATGTGGACATGTGGGTACATTACCCCACATCTTATGGTTTTGTCCAAAAATCAAAAATTATTGGAGCTCAATGTTTAGCCTTATTGCCAAGATTTCAAACAAACCATAGTACTCTCTCCAAAACTGGCCCTTCCCCACATAGGCCTAGAAAATTTTCCTTTGAAACAGACTGGTTATAACTCAAATTTTGTGTGTAGCTAGATCACAACTTTTACAAAATTGGGGCACTTCTGACATACCAACTATGCAACAATTAAAGTATCAAGTTGAACTTAATCTTCGTATGGAACAAATATTTAAAAGCAGAAGACAGCACATGATCCCCTCTATATTTCTCTTCTCACTTAATTGGCCAACTGAAATCCCTCTCGGTTAACACTCTCTATGGGTCATTTAATGCTTTTTATGGATCAACCTAAAAAAGACAATCTACTGTCCATTAAACCCATAACCTCTTTCCTCTATCTCATCCTATTAACCCACTCCTATAAATAATTGACTAACCAATAACCCAATAACAATATCTATCCAATAATCACTACCTTTCATGACAACTTAGCATTCCAGATGGTCCCCTCCATCTTCACCCCCCCCCCCCCCCCCCAATCTCCCCCTGGCTGATACCTTCCCCTCCCTTAGATAGACCTTCCAGAACTTGTATTCCGTCTTTGATAAGTTTTGTTTAGAAGTATTATACCCGAGAAAGATGGCATCTATCTTGACATGTTGTGTGTATACACTTAGATATGATGCTAGATCAGAGTGTAACCCTTTAGATAGGAGTTGATATACTTCAATTTATAATGATTTATATTGCTTTGTATTGTACTTTTGTTCTCTTTTAGTGAGTGTTTATTATAGCAATGTCATCTAGCATTAACAGTGATCTATGAAACCTACATTCTACGTTAGGATATCAATGCATTCTATGTGTTTTATGTACTGCATCACACAAGATGACATATAGTTTCTGTATGTTGTGTATTGTTATTAATTCCTTTTTTCCTTTTTTTGTATAGCGCTTTTCTCCTGTCGGACTCAAAGTGCTTGCGAGGCAGCCACTAGAGCGCACTCAGTAGGCAGTAGCAGTGTTAGGGAGTCTTGCCCAAAGAGCTCCTTACTGAATTACTGGCTTACTGAACAGGCAGAGTCGAGATTTGAACCCAGGTCTCCTGTGTCAAAGGCAGAGCCCTTAACCAGTACACCATCCAGCCACCATTGTTAATATAATCCAATAAAAATTTATTGTGAAAAAAAATAAATTACTAGGTGATCTGACGTACTGTATTAATATACGTTTTAAATCTACATTCATATTTGTGCATTGAGTAGCAAACCTATTAGCTCTACAGGGTAGACTGTAGAATTCATATATCTTTCTATTATTGATACTTCTGTGTACTTACCAGGATACATGTCCCCTGTGCAGTTCACTTTCTATGTGAAGATATTCATCCCGTTCGCGGTTTCAATGGAGCTTATATTTTATATAATGCTTTATTATGCATTCTTTTTGTTTTCAATAAAAAGATAATTGCTAAAATTACTACGTGATTAAAGTGAACCTCAGACGACAGGATACAAAAGGTTTATATGTAGCAGGGCTTCTTCAAGACCCCTCTCCAGGATGATAGCTTCATCGCTGCCGTCCTCCGGCTCCTAGATTCTTCGGTAAATGCCCCATTAGATTCACCAGTTGCAGCACACTGTGCATGCACGGCTTGGCCATGAATCCACCCCCGTCGCCAAAAGCATTCTGCGCCCACGCGGAGAACGCTCCCAGCCGCGGGAGTGCGACAGGGGAGCGTGATCTGTACGGAATGTTCGTTACTGAGAGTTTTGTGCACAGAGGGAGATATTACTTGCTTGCCAGTTGGAAACAGCTGTTATTGCCCACAGTGCAACAAGGTTCACAAACAGCAAACTGTCTGTACCATGGTCATGACACCACACTGTTGGAGGAGTTTCACCACAATATCATCCATCCTGACCCCCTGATCTATTCGAGAAAAGGCACAGACATCCCTTATGGTGGCTCAGAAAAACGCGCTGCCCTGATGGTGCATTAGACATACCTCTGTATCTCTCAGAGAAAACCAAGTACCTCGCAGCCTAACACTTTTGATCCGCAAATCCCAAAACTGGAATTGTCTCATGCACAATGGTATTCATCACTAGGCAACGGTACAGAGAATGCCAAGGTCACCCAAGGCTGTCCCCTATAATGAGGCTAGCTCATTATTGGTAGTCATTAAGAGGATGGGAGACTAATATCCCCAGCACCTCCCCACAACAAATAAACCCCTCGATGACTGTACATACCATCTCCGCAGCACTTTTTTGCAGGAGCCCCATAACCAATCCCACAGAGCTAAACCTGGAGCCCCACTGCGGCCCACTAGATACTTCAGGGGGCGGAAAAAGGAGGCGATCCCTGCCTCCATGTCTGTAGATCACCTCATCGTGCACCATATATCATTCTGCCAGTCTACCTTATTAACCCACCTAATCCCATCCCATCATGTAGGGATTGCCCTAGATATATAGGATGATGTAAAACAGTACAAGTCATTACAGACTATATACACATACCATTAAAATCTATAATCAACCAAAATGAAGGTGAACACGTATTTACATATAGAAATGCCCACTCCAGTTTGGAACATCAACATAGTAAGTCATGTCCATGGACAATATGCTTGCATGTGGAGTTGTTCCATTACTAGGCCAACCTTATTTCCATGCATGCTGGGTGGCTGCCTGGGATTAATATTAATATTCATAAAAGCAAGTGGAGCAGCAAATCAAAATTCACCTACTGATTTTCAAGGCGAATATTGAAACTGCTGCTATTCTTACACTGTTAATGGCAGAGGCCTCAAACCTGCTACAGTCAGTCAATAAGTGACTGAGGTTCAAATTCACTAAATGGGCGGAGCCACAAACAGCCAATCAGATTTCTTTGCTGGATAAACTGCTTCCATTCACACAATTTTGATGCCAGGAACTCAAAAGCTTGCAAACTTGGACACCGAGTGACTGTGTGTTAAAGAAACTCTGTAACAAAATTTTCAGCCTTAGTTCTTCTATCCTATAAGTTCCTTTGCCTGTTCTAATGCGCTCTGGCTTACTACAGCCTTTCCTAATTGCACAGTGGCTGTGTTATCTCTGTTATATGATCTAATCTGTTTTCTTCTGTTGCCTCTGTCGGGCTAAGGCTGGAATGTGTGGAATGTGCAGGGCTGCTTGTGATTGGATAGAAGCGATACACACCCTCTGCAGGCCCCCTGCAGGCTCTGTATGACTCACACACTCTGCTTATGTGAGCATATCACAAGCTGGTTAGTTTGTTGGTAAACACTGCCTAAAACTGTTAATTACAATCCAGGATTGCAGCAGAGAGTGGCAGAAACAGCACAGAGGGGCCCAGGAGAACATAATGAATAGAATGAATAGAATGGTATGCTTTTTGCTGTAAAAATTTTTAGAGTACAAAGTCTCTTTAAGGTTACAAAACCTGAGTGGAATCAAAAACAGATTTCCCTAGGAAAATGTAAACTGCAGTCCTTCTTAACTGTTAATGTCAGGATTCTCAAACTTTGCACAGTTTGTCACTGGGTGACTGGGATTAATATTCAGAAAAGTGGGTGGCGCCTAAAAAAGCCAATCAAAATTCGCCTGCTGATTTTCAAGGGGAATATTTAATTTGCTGTCATTCTTGCACTGTTAATGGCACAAGCCTCAAACTTGGTACAGTTGGTTATTGGATCACTGGGGTTCAAATTCAGAAAATGGGGCGGAGCCACAAACAGCCAATCATATTTGTTTTGTATTTTACTAGGAAAATACAAATTATTGTTGCCAAGAACCGCAAAGCTCACAGACTTGGTCATTCAGTGACTGTATGTACAGGTTACAAAAAGTGGGCAGAACCAAAAACAAATTTCACTGGGAAAATAAAAACTGCAGGCCTTCTTACACTGTTAATGGCATGGTTCTCAAACTTTGCCTAGATGGTTACTGGGTGACTGAGATTAGTATTAAGGGAAGTGGGTGGAGCCTATAATTGCTAATCAAAATTCACCTGTTGATTTTCAAGGGGAATATTTAAATTGCTGCCATTTTTACACTTTTAATAGCAGATGCCTCAAACCTGCTACAGTTGGTCATTGAGTGACTGGGGTTCAAATGCTGGAGAGGGGTGGGGTCACAAACAGTCAATCTGATTTGTTTAATTTCTTTGGAAATATACAAAGTCCCAGCTGCTTATCTGTAGCCGTGTTTTGGCAATTCCTCCAGGATGGCTGCTGCTGAGAGATATTGCTTGTCCCCTCCCCAAACACCTGTAAGAGTAATCAATTTAAATGAACCCGCCCTTATATAAAGGACTCCTCCTCCCTCACCAACTCAGTTATTAAGAGTACATCACCTTTAACATACATAAAACTTAGCAAATATGTTACAATAGGGATGGGAACTCGGCAGCCATCCTGGAGGACTCGCCGAAACACGGCTACAGGTAAGCAGGTGGGACTTTCTCCTATCGGCCTCCAGGATGGCTGCTGCTGAGACCAGCGAGAAATTTTCCTTAGGGAGGGATGATGGCTTGTAATACTTTCTTCAAAAAACTCTGATCCTGGCTTAACAGTAGTTCAACTCTGTAGTGTTTCACAAAAGTTGTGTGTGACGACCAGGTAGCTGCTTTACATATCTGTTCCAGGCTTGCTCCCGACCTCTCTGCTCAAGAGGCTGCCAAGGATAGAGTAGAATGTGTCGTAATTCTAGTATAGACTACTTCCTGCGATTCCCTGTAAGCCCAACCTATTCGCTTCATAACCATCTAGCTATGGCGCTTTTTGATGCCTGCAATCCCTTTGAGGCTCCCATATATGATACAAATAAACAGCTAGATCTTCTCCACTGAGCTGCCCTTTCTAAATAAGCTATGATAGCTCCTCTCACATTAATCTGTTCCACTGCTCCACTAACATCCTGCGGATTGGGAGAAAAAGACGGTAAAACAATCTCCTGTGAATGATAAAAAGCTGAAGATACCTTTGGAAGATATGCTAGGTCAGGTCTGAAAACAATTCTATCTGAATGAATAACCATATAAAGGTCCTTAACCCCCTTGGCAGTATGAAAAATACCGCCAGGGGGCAGCGCAGCAGTTTTTTTTTATTTATTTTTTTTAATCATGTAGCGAGCCGAGGGCTCGCTACATGATAGCCGCTGCTCAGCGGCATCCCCCCAGCCCCGCCGATCGCCTCCGGCGATAGGCGATCAGGAAATCCCGTTCAAAGAACGGGATTTCCTGGAGGGCTTCCCCGTCGCCATGGCGACGGGGCGGAATGACGTCAGCGACGTCGGGACGTCATTGGGAGACCCGATCCACCCCTCGGCGCTGCCTGGCATTGATTGGCCAGGCAGCGCTCGGGGTCTGGGGGGGGGGGGGGGGGGCCGCGCGCCGCACCGGATAGCGGCGATCGGGGCGCGCGGCGGCGGCGATCGGGGTGCTGGCGCAGCTAGCAAAGTGCTAGCTGCCTCCAGCAAAAAAAAAATTTAAGTAAATCGGCCCAGCAGGGCCTGAGCAGGGCCCCTCCGGCGGCTTACCCCGTGTCACACACGGGGTTACCGCTAAGGAGGTTAATGGATAATGCCTGAATATCCCCAATTCTGCTAGCTGCCGTTATTGCTACCAGGAAGGCTACCTTTAATGTTAGATTCTTTAAAGGGGTCTGAGCAATAGGTTCAAATTTATCAGAAGTCAAGAAATTTAGAACTAAGGATAAATCCCAAGGAGGAACCAATTTTTCTGGCACTGATTGGAATTTCGCTACTAAAATAAAAAAATTCTTTAACAAAAAATCTTCTTAGACAATTGTGTATGAAGAAAACCCGATAAGGCCAATACGTGGACTCTTAGGGTGCTTACCTTCAGCCCCATATCAAGTCCACTCTGTAAAAATCCCAAAATAATCTTAAGGTCATCCGTCTGTAGATTATTCCTTTCCTTCCAGGAAGAATATGCGTTCCGAATTTTTGTATATTTCCTCCTTGTGGAAATCTTTCTGCAGTTAAAGGGAAGGTTCAGGGAGGGTGGGTAAAAAATAAAAATCAATTTCCACTTACCTGGGGCTTCCTCCAGCCCGTGGCAGGCAGGAGGTGCCCTCGCCGCCGCTCCGCAGGCTCCCGGTGGTCTCCGGTGGCCGACCCGACCTGGCCAGGCCGGCTGCCAGGTCGGGCTCTTCTGCGCTCCAAGGCCCGGAACTTCTGCGTCCCACGCCGGCGCTCTGACGTCATCGGACGTCCTCCGGGCTCTACTGCGCCTGCGCAGTAGAGCCCGGAGGACGTCCGATGACGTCAGAGCGCCGGCGTGGGACGCAGAAGTTCCGGGCCTTGGAGCGCAGACGAGCCTGACCTGGCAGCCGGCCTGGCCAGGTCGGGTCGGCCACCGGGAGCCTGCGGAGCGGCGGCGAGGGCACCTCCTGCCTGCCACGGGCTGGAGGAAGCCCCAGGTAAGTGGAAATTGATTTTTATTTTTTACCCACCCTCCCTGAACCTTCCCTTTAACTGAAGTAGATGCCACCACCTTAGAAAACCCGTCTTACCAGGATTCTTTCCTCAATACCCAAGCTGTCAATTTCAACATCTGGAGATTTGGATGAACATTTGACCCCTGAACTAACAGGTCTTGTCTTTGTCCAGATGCCATGGGCCTTTCAGGACTAGAGACAACAGATAGGGAACCATGCCCTTCTCGGCCACCAGGGACCTATGAATATCACTGTTGTCCTTCGACCTCCAGCTTTCTCAGGACCTTGGGGATGAGGTTGAATGGTGGAAATGTGTAGAGGAGACCGCTCAGCCAGTCCACTGATAACGCATCCAATCTGTTCCCTGACACCGATGGGTGGAGAGAGCAGAAATCCTCCAACTTCGTATCAAAATCAAAACAATCTGAAACCAACGCAAAAGCAAAACAGATCTGAAACACATGCAAAACAGATCTGAAACCAATGCAAAAGCAAAACAGATCTAAAAAACAAATGCTAAACAGATCTGAGACCAATGCATAAGTAAAACAGATCTGAGACCAACGCATAAGCAAAACAGATCTGAGACCAATGCATAAGTAGACAGATCTGAGACCAATGCATAAGTAAACAGATCTGAAACCAAAACACGTGCTAAACAGGTCTAAAACCAAAGCAAAGGCAAAACAGATTTGAAACAAATGCAAAATAGATCTAAAACAAATGCAAAATAGATCTGAGACCAATGCATAAGTAAACAAATCTGAAACCAATACAAATGCTAAACAGGTCTAAAAGCAAAGCAAATGCAAAACAGATTTGAAACAAATGCAAAAGCAAAATAGATCTAAAACAAATGCAAAATAGATCTGAGATCAAAGCTAAATAGATCTGACACCAATGCAAAACAGATCTGAAAACAATGCAAATGCAAAACAGATCTGAAACCAATGCAAAACAGATCTGAAAACAATGCAAATGCAAAACATATCTGAAACCAATGCAAAACAGATCTGAAACAAGTTTGAAAAAAAAAATGAACCCCTCCAAAGTCAACCTCCCCGCCCCGATTCCCTGATCTGTTCGAGAAAAGGTAAAAGTTTCTCATGGGAAAAGAGGCATCAGCTACTGATTGGGATGAAGTTCAATCCTTGATTACAGTTCCTCTTTCAGTATCAAGCCTGAAGAGAATTCATCACTACAGGTTCGTTTTAATGCTAGCAATTAACCCGGAAACTTTGGCCAAATTCGCGCACAGCTCATCCGCACATCCGGCGTGATCACGCGCCCATTGCAGTAAGAATCCTGCGCGGTTCAGTCTTGAGAACCGCACATACGCAGGACGCTTTGGGCAACCGATGCAATGACACGCTGGGTGCGCAGCCAGGCCGCGCATGTGCAACTTCAACCAAAGTCGTCAGGTTAACTGAGCCATCAGCAGGACCACGGAGTGTACCCAGAGGATGCCGAGGGACCTAACGAGCTACGGTGGGCTGGAGGAAGCCCCAGGCAAGTCCAGATTTATTATTTTTTATACCGCTGTTCAGGGTTCCTTTAACCACTTAAGTCTATTTGGACGGATATATCCACCCAGATAGACTGTGCAGCTCCCGCCGCCTGCCATTAGCCCCCCCTCCCCCCCGATCAGTGAATGGGAATATAGTTCCCATTCACCGATCTAAGTCCCCCGCAGAAAAACCGACGGTTGATTACATTACATTTAAAATTAGCTGTTTACCTCCCACACCAAAAATACCCAAATACATTTAAAAAAAATAAAAAAATTTACAATTAAAAAACAAACAAATAGTTGCCTAAGGGTCTGAACTTTTTAAATATGCATGTCAAGAGAGTATATTATATTTTTTTTAATTATAAGCTTGTAAATAGTGAAGGACGCAAATTGAAAAAATGCACCTTTATTTCTAAATAAAATATCGGCACCATAAATTGTGAAAGGGACATAATTTAAACGGTGTAATAACCAGGGCAAATGGGCAAATAAACTACATGGGTTTTTAATTATGGTAGCATGTATTCATTTCAAACTATAATGGCCAAAATCTGAGAAATAAGAATTATTTTTTTCTAAATCAGTTTTAACAGGAAGATTAAGAAAGAAATGGAAAAAAATTCATTAGCAAAATGTACCACCCAAAGAAAACCTAATTAATGGCGGACAAAAACAAGATATACCGTATTTTCCGCCGTATAAGACGCTCTGGAATATAAGACGCACTCAAGTTTGGAGGGCAAAAACCAGGGGAAAAAAAAAAAATACTAAACCTGGTGCGTCCATAATCCAGGAGCGTCTTATACATGTCCTGTGTGTCCTCATGTGTGCTCCTGTGCTTTCCCTATCCCCATGTGTCCTTCTGTGTGTCCTCCTGTGGCCCCCATGCGTCCTCCTGTGGCCCCCATGCCTCCTCCTGTGGCCCCCATGCCTCCTCCTGTGGCCCCCATGCCTCCTCCTGTGGCCCCCATGCCTCCTCCTGTGGCCCCCTGTGCCCCCCATGTGTCCTCCTGTGCCCCCTCGTGTGCTTCTGTGCCCTCCATATGTCCTCCTGTGGCTACCAATGTGTCCTGTGTGTCCTCATTTGCCCTTCATGTCGCCTCTGTGCCCCCCATGTGTCCTCGTGTGCTCCTGTGCCCCCCTGCCTTCTCCGTGTGCCTTCCGACCTAAGTTTCCTGATGCCCCCCCTTCCCTGAGTGTCAATAGCGGCAACTTACCTTTAACATGCTCCCGCGCCGATCCCAGATAATTGCGCTGCCCCCCGCTAGCATGCGCTCCCTCCCCCTTGCGTATCTGCCCCCCCAGGTGTGTGAATAAGTAGCGGCAGCTTACCTCCACAATGTGCCCGCGATGACTGCAGACATCCGTCTCCCCGGCACTTCGCGCTCTAATGACTGGCTTGAACTGATGACGCACAGTTCAAGCCAGTCACTAGAGCGCGAAGTGCCGGGGAGACGGATATCTGCAGTCATCGCGGGCACATTGTTGAGGTAAGCTGCTGCTGCTTATTCACACACAGGCGGGGGGGGTTTGCAGATACACAAGGGGGAGGGAGCACATGCTAGCGGGGGGCAGTGCAATTATCTGGGATCGGCAAGGGAGCATGTTAAAGGTAAGTTGCCCCTATTGACACTCGGGGACGGGGGGGGGGGGGGGGGGGGGGATCAGGAAACTTGAGCGGGCGGGAGGGAGGAAGGCAGGCACGGCAAGCTAGCACTGAAGGGCAGGGAATCCCCGACGTGGCCGAGGGTCAGCGGTTCTGTGTTGGCGGGCGTTCGTAAGCCGGGGATTCCCTGCCTTTGCCGTATAAGACGCAGGGACTTTTTCTCCTTATTTTTGGGGAAGAAAAAGTGAGTCTTACACGGCGACAAATACGGTAGATCAATTAATTGTGATAATTAGTGATTAAGTTATTTTTCAGGACTGTGGAGTCTGAGTCGAAGCAATGTTGGTTACCTGGAGTCTGAGTCGGTGGTTCATAAACTGCGGAGTCGGATGATTTTTTTTTTTTTATACTAAATCCACAGCCCTGGTAAGTATTAATGTGGCCATACACTTACAGATTTACAGCAGATTCCACCATCAGATAGATTCCTGTCAGATTCTACTTGACAGGCATCTGACAGAAATCTATCTGATGTGTGTCACACACTAGGAACAGATTTCCAATAGATTTCAGAATGAAATCGATTGAAAATCGATCTAAATGCATTATTGGAGCATTAGATCCAATGCAACTCTATGGGCCATCGATCTGCTGCCAGCAGCAGATCGACCTAGATCTTCCATCCTGTCAAACAGATCAAATCGATCGAAATCGGCCACAAATCGATCGAATGGGGAATTTACTAGAACCAATTTCTGATCGATCGATACTATAGAATCGATCGATGGCTAAAAACGACCAGTGTATGGGCCCCTTTAGACTAAGGAGCCATTTTGTCTGAGTCAGATGATTTTTGTATCTCCACAGACCTGGTATTTTTAAGAGCTTACCTACACAATCTGTTCATAGCATTCAAAATCTGTTGGAGCTCATACTACATGAAGGTCGGAAAATTGGCCAGTCACTGGAAAATCCAAATTTAAAGTGGACCTGAACACTTGCACAGGACACAAGGAAAAACATAGCAAAATGCACCCTGTATATATTTAGAGAGTTTAGCCTGTCTAATTCCCCCTCATCTGTGACTAATCACAGTTTAACTTGATCTCTCAGCTGGCTGCCTTGGCAGAGCAGCTAATTTGTAAGCATAGGATATTAAAAGGATACTTAAATCAAAATAAAAAAATGATTTTTACTCACCTGGGGCATCCCTCAGCCCCCTGAAGCTGTATGGTGCCCTCGCAGCCTCGCTCCGATTCTCCTGTCCCCACCTGTGGCTACTTCCGGGTTCGGCGACAGCCGCCGACAGGCTGGGAACGCAAGTGATTCTCCGCGTTCCCAGCCGCTATATCACCCTCTATGCTGCTATAGCATATAACATATACGTAAGTATGCCTTTAACCCCATGTCTGCTTCAATGAAAGCAGGAAGTAGACATACTTCAGATTTATTGCACAGTTTGTATAAGCAATAAATATTTTATTTTTAAGGTTATGTTACTGCTTGTCTTTTATAGCAGAAAGGAAGGTCTGAATTCAGGCCCACTTTAAAAGTGTGTACTGGGACTGTTAAGCTGCAGTTGTAGTGCTGAGTGGCACAGGAAACAGGTAGGCAGAGTCCGCTCTGTACAAACAGGGAATGGCTGGCTTGCTGCCTCCTTCCAGCAGTTCCAACAACCTTTTGTGGGTGATAAAAGATAGAGGGAGGTGTTAGTGCAGTATTATCAGAGAAGCTATTGTAGAGTCTTCTTAGCAAACTTAAGCCCCATATACACGATACGATTCAAATTGAATTGAATAGAATCCCGATCGGACATGTTGGATTTAATCGGATCGTCAATAGAATCGTAATCGAATCGTGTAGATTGGGCTTTAGCCCTGTGACCCAGGCAAGAACTTTCAAACAGATTTACTGCGCAAGGAACAAAAGTGTGCATTGCACAAAACTTTGGGCATGGCTAATTAATGGGAATTTACCATCACACACTTAAAAAAAAAAAAATTTAAAGCCGATCTACTATAAGTTTTAAGACCCTGAGAACAACATGCATATTATACAGACTAAAAACCTTTATTTACCTTGTTCGCCATTCTGGATTGTCACTAGCAGTGGATGACGCATGTGCTCTGTTGAAAATCCACCATGGAGACTGCCCAACTGGACTCCATCTGTTACTATGGTTATGACTCTCTGTCCTGAATTATCCACAGATGTTCCCACTAAATCACCAGACACGATCTCCGCAGAACCTGGTGGCAACAGACATTAATTTTGCAAAACACATAAGCAATTTACACCACACCACTTGTGATATACAGTCTAAAAATATACCGGTATTTCTCCATCAACAGTATGCACAGTAGAAGCAGTAGAGTGTTGTAACGTATTAGCCATCAGTTAAAGCAAGAAGTTTTGTTTCAGGACAATACCATTTATTGGCTAACTTAGAGGTAAATAAAAAGTAAGCTTTTGCCTAAAAAAAAAGCAATCTTCAGATTTTGTTACTGTATATTAAAAAGATGTTAAATCAAAGCTTATATACACTGGACATTCCGCTAGCAAACTGGAAACAGTACAAATGGACAAATGGCCAATGGAGTACAAATGGCCAATGGAGGGGACACTGAGCTGTCCCCTCCATTGGCCACAAATGTGATCGGCTCTCATAGGCTATTGCTATTGGGGGGATGATGGGTAGTGAAATTTAAAGTTGAATAAGCATTTTTATTAAAAAATGATAAAAAATAAAATAAAACAAACAGCAGCAGTGATCAAATGCCATTAACAGAAAGCTCTGTTGGGGGCAAAATTAATTTTTGTGCTAAGTGTTATGGCTCTGCAGTGAGCTTTTAAAGCTGCAGAGCCCTGAATTGTAAAATATAGCCTGGTCACTGTGGGGTGTAAGCCTACGGTCCTCAAGAGGTTAAAGATCCTGCATACCAGATCTTTAAACACATAGCGACCCCAGAGCGCACTGTTTCGCTGTTTGCCCCACCTGCCGGAAGCCACGCAGTTGTACACCACACTGACGTCCCTCCTTACAGCAACAGTATGCATCCTTTGGGTATATCACAGTAATCCAGCTATACAGCCCAATTTTCTGTAGTACCACCCTTATAACCGAGATTGATTCGGATCGTTAACACTGATGGTGCATGTGTAGGCACCTTTAGATAACAGGGAAGGAAAGCATTATGGGACATGTGGCATATTAGAATAATTTTATTTGACCAATTTTACATTTACAAGGAATTTGACTTGGCAGTTACTTCACAGACAATATGATATGTACAGAAAAAAAAAAGTGCGCTCAGGATCCAAAAGAAAAATCACAGTAGCCATCCCCCAATGTCACAGTTAGCAATGAAAGCGCTTCTGACAGAAAAATTCCTTCTTGTAAAAGAAGCGTTTTTAGGTGGGCAAATGGGACACAGAGGCATGTTCCCTTCTAAATCTCATGCCTCTGTCCCCTCTTTGCCACTCTCTGCCCCCCCCCCCCCCCCCCCCACCCACACCCCTGTACTGCTCTTCTCGAATCTACCCACAGTAGATTCTTAGCAGGAACAGCACTCTTGCAAAATTGCTCCCTCTGGAGTTAGGACCGCCCCTTCACCGCCTCTCTGTGCTGCCTCTTCTCAGCCTTTCTTCCACCCTTCCCTGCCTCTCCTCCTGTCCAGAGCCAAAAGCTACAGCGTCAGGACCCGAGTCGCAGCTTTTTTTTCCCTGCAAAACCGAAACTTGTGGATTAAAAGACTCTGCAGCAGTGGCAATGTACTCTACTTGATCCAGTTAGCTCCTCCCCTCCCCAGATCAGGTAGTATTTTTGTGGTGCAGCTGGCTTGGGTGTGCTTAAAAAAAAAACAGCAGTTCCAATATGCCCCAGCACCAACACCACACCCCATTCATGTGCGCACACCGGATGAACAGATTGTGTCTCCAGTGACCCCCTATTCCCCCTCCCCTTTTCCCCTGTGCAGTTTGTTCAATGCTCCATGCAGTTCCTACTGAATTGTGACAAAATATTACTTAATTCACACTATTCATGTGTGCTGTAGGTCACTCTTCTGGGCAGGGCTGTGGAGTCTGTACAAAAATCCACCGACTCCGACTCCTCAGTTTAGGATTCCACCGACTCAGATTCCTCGACTCCGACTCCTCTAATTTGCATATTATAATCTTGTTGATTGAAGGTATGCAACATGAAATTCGTCTCTAAACTGCCAACGCTTAGGAATTTTAAAAGACAACTGAAGTGAGAAGGATATGGAGACTGCCATATTTATTCCCTTTAGTCATAGACTAAAACTAGTCCTTGGTAAAAGTACTTGTAAAAGGTACAGACCGGAACAAAGAACATCTATCAGGCCCTAGGCAATGTAACTGTGGATACATGTAAGAGTGATGTGCAGGTACTCTGCAGGGGAATAAGGAGATTCTTCCTCTATTACCCATCCTTCATGCACAATCTGAACCAGGTTTATGGGTGATAGACAACTCCTCTGTGTTCAATGTGCACAACATTCTCAGTGGATTAACTGCAGCTCTGTGGAGAGTGCTTATGTAGAGTATAGTACTACTGTGTAACAAAGTAAACCTGAGACAGATGAAATTAAAGTTTTATACGTACCTGGGGCTTCCTCCAGCCCCCTTCAGGCTAATCAGTCCCTCGCTGTCCTCCTCCGCCACCTGGATCTTCTGCTATGAATCCAGGTACTTGAGCCAGTCTGGCGTAGTGCGCATGCACACACTCCGCCGCCAAGAGCGTACTACACCTGCGCAGCACTATTGCGCAGGTGTAGAACGCTCCTGGCTGTGGAAGCAGCATGCAGCCGGACTGCGCTGACTGGCTGAATTACCAGGACTCATAGCAGAAGATCCAGGTGGTGGAGGTGGACAGCGAGGGACTGATTAGCCTGAAGAGGGCTGGAAGAAGCCCCAAGTATGTATAAAAAAACCTTTTCTTTTCATCCTTCTCAGATACCATTTTATTCGTAGTCACCAAACCAAATTTTAACATATCAAATTATTTGATATCATGAGCAAAGAGAGTGTGTACATTTAAATTTGCATAAATCAGAATCAACGCAGAATTATTTCCATCTCATTGACCATCTCTATTAGTGACACGGCTACACATCAGGCTTTATACTTACAGCATAGACGTTATTTAGTATATATAAGAGCTTCCTGTGTACACATCATATATACTGCACAGTCACAATCAGATGTGTATATCTAACTTTAAAAATACGGGGACTGCTTTATTGAAGCAGCACAAGTCATTCATTTTGATTGGTTTACTTCATTTTTGTGGACTAAGCACAGCTATTACTGTATGTATAAATTATTTAGGATGACTATTATCTGAGAAATAGAACATTTTATCATATTTTCTATTTTAATTACAGTTTAAATTAATTAGGAGTCGGAGCATTTTTTCCCGACTCCAGGCACCCAAAATTGCCCCGACTCCGACTCCACAGCCCTGCTTCTGGGTCATAACTTTAGTGCTTCGGCTAACTTTCTGATAGTCAGACCATCTTGCCTTTGTTTAATTCAACTGTGCTCAGATGTCATTCATCAAAAACCATCAGGTCACTTTTTTTTTTAACCACTTGAGGACCACTGGTTTACACCCACCTAGAGACCAGGCGATTTTTTACAATTCAACACACTGCAATTTTAACAGTATACTACACAGCCATACAACTTACCACCCAAATAAATCTTACTTCCTTTTCTTGTCACTAGTAGAGCTTTCTTTTGCTGGTCTCTGACCACTACCGCGATCCCTCCCCCCTAAATTGACCCTAGGCTGTGATCCATAATTGTCCCTAATTGCATAGGCATCAGCCTATGAGAGGGGATTTGATTGTGAGCCGCTGGGAGGGACAGCTAAGTGTCCCCTGTACTGCACTAGATCGCAGAGCTGTACAGATGTAACCAAACAGGTTTTTTGTTAACAGCCCGACAGCTGCGATCATGGGCTGGCAGGCTGATCACAGAGCTCTGTGCCTCTGCAGGGAACATTCGTGCATGCACGTTCCCAACTAAACCCCACCTACAGGACCTGATGCCGATCTGCGCTACACGGCCCTGTAGCTGCCATTTTCCCGCCGCCGATCTGGGTTAGGCAGTCGGGAGGCGGGACAGCAGACCATGATCATGATCTGATCAGATATAGCTGCTGTTTGTACATTGCTTAACCATACTGCTACCAAAGTCGAGGACTGAGATATTTCCAGGTGCTGGTATTCATTTCTAATACAGTATAATCACATTATAGTAAACTCTGATATGGAAGAACTTTGGGTATAATAAACGAAAAGTCCAAGTCCAAGCGCCATTATGAGTATAAGGGAGTAACATCTGGTACAGTAGACGTGGATATAATAGAATTTATTTTTATTGTGAACCATTGTTTGTGTCCCCTGTGGTAGTCTGTATGCGGCTATAGTAAAAATTGGGCAGGCGCATGCGTCATACTTCAGTTGGAGACCCATGAACTGTGGTCGATGGGCAGCCACTTCTAGTTTGCTTGCTATTTGCACGCTACTATGGGCCAGTGTGCATTCCCTCAAAAGAACTGGTCAATGCATAGGCTAAAACAACAAGTTGCATCTACTGGTGAGACCTTGGCTTCCTGTGTAAGCTACTGCCTGATTACTGAGGACACTGTCCATAATCTGGCACATGCTTGTACATAACTGCAATGCTCTATATAGAAGCTGCACAAAAAAAGTGGACAGAGGAGCAGACCATCAGTACTGTACCTGCATTAACTGGTGAGACCTTAGCCTCGTCTGCCCAGAACGATGAATGCAGTTTCTTTACACACAAAAAAGACTTGATGAGATGTTTATTTGTTTGGTTATATACTTCTTTATATAACTATGTTTAAGAAACATGCAGGCTATCTCAGTTTTATGTACAGAGGCTCGGAGCCCCCCAACCCATAAGTGGTCCGCCAGGCGCATCAACTTACCCCAGATATGGAAGACCACTTTGAAGACGTTGCTTGCCATGTGACGTCACGCATGCGCCATCATCCATAGCAACCGCGTGTTGTCAGCTGACGCGTCTGTCCTAATCCCTGACTGGTAACAGCTACAAAAAAGGTGTGTAAATACCTTTTTTCTTTAAAGACTAACTGTCGGACATAAAATTAAAAATCAATTATTTTTATCTGGAAAACAAGTAATAAGGATGCTAACCAGGCAATCCAAAAGTTAAAATCTCTATTACTTTTCTTGTTGATAAATTTTCATTCCCCCAGTTTGCCTGATTTATTTGGTACACACAACATTTGGTACACAGAGGAAATTGCAGAGCATGCTGGGTGGTCCTTTTCTGCTTCTGTACTTCCCCCTCAGACTTAACTAATGCAGGCCGATTGGCTGAAGCCTCTTTCCCTCCTGTTTTCCGCTCCCACACCTCTGTTCCTCTCTGATTGGCCAATATTTCTCATGCTGAGACAATGCACTTTCTATAGCGAAGGGCGGGCAAATTAGGCAGAGGAGACTAAGGGAGGAAATTACATCAGGATTGTCTTCAAAATAGTCACACTTAAAATAGGAAATGCTAAGAATGATTCCCTTTTTACTGTAGAAAAAGGAATCACTAAAATCAAAAATGTGGACAGTGCAATACATACAGTATGTTATGTAAGTAGAGCAAGTATTTATCTACTTATATATGTGTGTGTGTGTGTGTGTGTGTGTGGGGGGGGGGGGGGGTAGATCAAATGGCTAACAGCTTCTCTTTAAAGAGACACTGAAGCGAGAATAAAACTCACTTCAGAGCTTATATTCAGCAGGGGCATGTGTGCCCCTGCTAAAACGCTGCTATCCCGCGGCTGAACGGGGGTCCTTTACCCCCCCAAATCCCCCCTTGCAAAATCTACGACCAACTTGGTCGTAGATTTTGATGCTGCTGGAGGCAGGGCTAACGGCTGCAGCCCTGCCTCTCAGCGAGTCTATCAGCGGCGGATCTCCGTCTCTCTCTTGCCCCTCTTAGTGAAGGAAGACTGAGAGGGGCAGGGGAGAGGCGGAGATACGCGCTGACAGATGCATGTGAGGCAGGGCTGCGGCCATTAGCCCTGCCTCACCAGGAAGAGATCCCCGCAAAGAACGGAGGGGATTTGGGAGGTAAGGGACCCCCGTTCAGCTGTGGGATAGCGGCGTTTTAGCAGGGGCACATATGCGCCTGCTGAATATAAGAGCTGAAGCGTGTTTTATTCTCGCTTCAGACTCTCTAAGTTGTTTATGCCTAATACACACGGTACGATTTTTCGTGCGATAGATGGATCCGATAGATAAAATCTTTCATGTCCGATATTGCTCCCGATCGTTTCCGCGTTAGATTTCTCATAGCGGTGAATGGAAAAAGATAAGAAAAACGAATGAAGATAAGAGAATCGAGCACTGAATCGTGCGGGAAATCTTAGCATAAGCCCAATTGACTTTGTATATACTTTGTATGCTGATAGAATGAAAAAGGGTATTTACAGGCTACACTTTCAAAGTAAGCCTGATTAGATTATCGTGATTGAAAGGTCAGTTCAGACCACTGCTCCACTCACTTTTAGCAACAAGCTGAGAACTTCAATCCTTCTAGCCTTTTTGGTCCTAGTTAATGGAAGTCGTTAGAGGTTTCTCACTTGTCTTGTGGCAGCCAGTATCTGTTATTGCTCTTTTGCCAGCCTCTAGGTCAGTGAAGCCCTATTCGGTACTCTGGGCATGATTGCCACATAAATAAAAGAAAAATCTATTGTAAAAAAAAAAAAAAACCCACAACTGGTGAGACCTGTGCTTTTGCTTGCATACAGATCCAAGCATCCTGAGCACTGTACATTTTTATTTAGCTTAGATACTTGATTGCGCTTGCTGGCTGAAGCATTAGAAAGAAGCACAGGCTCCCTATTAACTGATTTAATACACAGTAATAAGACATACTTTATGTGCTGGAGTATGACAATTTCTGATTTAGTAAACTTTCAATATAGTAAATTACTGAGCCTGATGCCTAAAGGTGCGTACACACACACTACCGCCGGCAACAATGGGTCCACCGGACCCTCCCGCTGGGCGGACGTTCAGCCGAAAGTAGTGCATGTGTACGTGCTGTCGGTGGACTGATAATGCTGTTTCTGAACGATCCGCTGAGCTATCATTCTGCCTGACAGACTGTACACACGCACTACTGTCGGCTGAACAGTACAGTGGGAGGGTCTGCCGGATGTAGTGCATGTGTACGCACCTTTAAAGCTTACTATAAAGGGATTAAACTGCAAGGAAATCAGCTTAAAAGGTTAAGCTTTACAGTGACATTGAAGGAAAAAAAAAGTTATGATATAATGAATTGAATGTGTAGTGCGGATAATTCATAGAACATTAGTAGCAAAGAAAAGAGTCATTTTTATTTCCAGTTATACATCTGTATTTGATAACATTGCATCATTCTCTAATATTTGCAGTTAACAAACTACACTATATTTTAAACTATGAAACAGAGCAGAGTTAATGACTGAACTACCCTGTTGTAAAACATTAAAGGGGCACTATGGTTAAATAACTGGTTATAATATCATTTAATATAAAATATGTGCAAGTGTAGCAATGTTTAACACATATATTGTGGCAGAATAAAAGTCTATTTCAATATTACATTACCCTTAGTTAGAGATGAGCCGGGTCGGCAGAGGAAATTATCTGATGCCAAATCAGCACATACCATTGTGCAGTAGGAGGCAGCTTATCAGCTGTTTGAGCTGCTGTTTTAATCCCCCCTTTGATATTTTGTGAGAGGATTCCTCCAACTCCTATAACGGCTCACTCGTGCAGTTTTACTACTCATCTCAGCCGCTGTATGTCTCAGGACATTGACGTACGGCTCTGATGAAAAGAATGCAGGACACAGCTACATCGCAGAGAGCTGGTCTCCACAGCAACGGACAACAATATGTGTCCGTTCCTGAGCCAGCTGGGATGCCTCAGCCAGGAGCATTTTTTCATCAGAGCCGTACGTCAATGTCCTGAGACGTACGGCGGCTGAGATGAGTAGTAAAACTGCACAAGTGAGCCGTTATAGGAGTTGGAGGAATCCTCTCACAAAATATCAAAGGGGGGATTAAAACAGCAGCTCAAACAGCTGATAAGCTGCCTCCTACTGCACAATGATATGTGCTGATTTGGATGAAAAGAATGCAGGACACAGCTACATCGCAGAGAGCTTGTCTCCATAGCAACGGACAACAATATGTGTCCGTTCCTGAGCCAGCTGGGATGCCTCAGCCAGGAGCATTTTTTCATCAGAGCCGTACGTCAATGTCCTGAGACGTACGGCGGCTGAGATGAGTAGTAAAACTGCACAAGTGAGCCGTTATAGGAGTTGGAGGAATCCTCTCACAAAATATCAAAGGGGGGATTAAAACAGCAGCTCAAACAGCTGATAAGCAGCCTCCTACTGCACAATGATATGTGCTGATTTGGCGTCAGATAATTTCCTCTGCCGACGCAACTCATCTCTAACTAAGGGTAATGTAATATTGAAATAGAATTTTATTCTGCCACAATATATGTGTTAAACATTGCTACACTTGCACATATTTTATATTAAATGATATTATAACCAGTTATTTAACCATAGTGCCCCTTTAAATAAGAAAGAGAGACAGGTTGAGATAAGTGCTTCAGAAAACAGCACTATAGCAGACCAGGTATGGTCAGAGAGCTCGGAGAAGCTCCTTTGCATAGATAACTGAAGATTCTTAACTCTTCCTGTACTGGAAACAATAGGAGACTCATATGTGCTACTAATGTTCCCTTTAAAGTGGATCGGAGATGAACTTTTATTCAATGCATAATTGTGTTCCTTACATATAGTTTAGAGGGCATTCCTCAAGCCAAATACATTTTTATTTGTTTTAATACTTAATTCCCTATAAACTAAACAAGCCTCGCCCACAGCTTCTCCAAAACGCCAACGCACTCAGACCCATGTAGCAAGGGCTTATAGGAGCTTAGTCTTGGCAGGAGGAGGTTACTAGCCAAAGATTTCAAAGGCAGGGGGAGGGGGGGGGGTTTAATTCTTCACAGGCTGAGGGGTGGAGATGCAGTTGCAGATTACCTGTGTAATGATGACAAACAGAACATGGCTGCTCTCATTGTATCACAGGAATAAATCATCACAAACTGTTGAAGCTGTATGCAGCCAGATTTGCTATGTAAACTAAACTTTAAATAAGATATATAGACAAGTTACTTGTTATAGTTAGTTTTTCATCTCAGATCAGCTTTAACAAAATGCAAGCCACAAAATATTTAATTGGTATGGCAATTTTAAAGAGCCTATACAGTACCAGTAGAATGTATGTCCCCAGATGCAAAGATGAACTGTGGTGTCGAAACAGTGATGTTCTCTGCATTATTGGTCCGGACTTTGCCTTGAATTGCTTCCTATACAGATGAAAAAAAAAAGAAATACATATATATCCATATCACTACAAACAACAAAATGATCTCAAATGAATTCAGAAGGAGCTAGGTCTTTCTTGTTCTCCTTAAAGAGGAGCTGTCAGCCATACTATCTCAAAAAAAAAAAAAAAAATATGTATTGCACTGTCCGAGTTTTGATTTTAGTGATTTTTCTACAGGGGGGGAAAAAAAAAAAAAAAAGAGAGAAAAGCCTTCTTAGGATTATGTATGCATTGCCCGCCCTTGTCCCAGTCTTCAGGCACTCCCACCCAGCTCTACAATAAAAAAGTGCATTGTCTCAGCATGAGAAAAATTGGCCAATCAGAGAAGAACAGAGGTGTGGGAGGAGAAAACAGGAGGGAAAAAGGCTTCAGCCAATCAGGCTGCATTAGTTAAGTCTGAAGGGAAGTACAGTAACAAAAAAGGGCAACCCAGCATGCCCTGCAACTTCCTTTTTGCAGTAATGTACCAAATAAGAGTCAGGTAAACTGGGGAATGATCATTTATAAACAAGAAAAGTATTAGTATTTTTCACTTTTGATTGCGTGGTTAGCATCTTTATTATTGGTTTACCAGATAGAAATAAAGAATTGGATTTTTGATTTTATGCCAGACAGTTACTCTAAGGCAAGGACAACACTTATCAGAATCCTGTTTGTTGCATGCAGGGGAAGAAAAAAAAAGTGCACTGCCACACTGGCCATTGATTTGAATAGCCATGTCACCCTTACACTTGCAGTTTTTGCTGCAATTCAAAAATGAGCCAGTACTTTGCTTTTTACCACACAACACATACCGTATATACTCACATACAAGCCGAATTTTTGACCCCCAAAAAGCAGGTCAAAAGTTGGGGGGGGGGGGGGGGGGGGGTTGTCGGCTTGTATGCGGGTCATGTGGTCAGTGTGGCACCACCAGACCCCCCCCCCCCCCCCCGCTGCTTTTACATTAACCGGCGCCACTTCTTCTATTCCCCTCTCCTGCTCCGTAATTCACAGCAGCGCTCTTCACGGCTGCTGTCTGTGATGAGGCAGGAAGCAGTAGAGAGCGTGGTTTCCTGTAGCGGCGATGTGTATCGCCGTTACTATGGGAACCGCTCTCTCTCTCTAAGGGGTTGGCGGGGGGCACTACTTAGCCATACTGGGGCATTATACTGGGCACTACCTACCTATACTGGGCACTATACTAGCTATACTGGGGAAATTTACTAGCTATACTGGGGACTATACTAACTATACTGGGCACTATCTACCTATACTGGGCACTATACTAGCTATACTGGGGCACTTTACTAGCTAAACTGGGCATTATACTAGCTATACTGGGCACTATACTAGCTATACTGGGCACTATACTAGCCATACTGGGCACTATACTAGCCATACTGGGCACTATACTAGCTATACTGGGCACTATACTAGCTATACTGGGCACTATACTAGCTATACTGGGCACTATACTAGCTATATCTAAATACTATTACAAAAGGTTATGAGGCCACCAACATTATACCAATATGAAAATTTATTAAAGATACTTCTCAAAATACAAAACACAATCCCCTAAGATATAACCCTCCACATGATACCCTCTTCCCCATAGTTAAAAACAGAAATCATGGCGGAGTAAAGGTTATGCATAACTGGTGTTACTACTGCAGATAAATTGATTAGTCTCTGGCCAGAGAATTACATAACCAATCATCCATTCATCCACGCATATATTCCACATCCACACTGCCACAACAGATAGAAAAAGCGGGGGGCCCCCTTTAAAAATTCCTCTCTTCCCTTAGCTTGATAGGTATTGGGATAGGGAGATCCATGTATAATCAACAAGTTCCAGGTTATAAATAACTTTCCAGATAGCTTGTAGCGTTACAGCTTTAAAAAAAAAAAAAAAAAAAAAACAGTACATGGATAGGTCTCACCCGCAAAGTAATGCTCTTTAGAACACAGGCAATTTTCCGCGCTCACTGGGATTCCGTAACTGGATTCATCCGTGCGTGTGCAATATTCGTGCATCCACTAAGTTCAGCAATCTCTTATGCAGACCGGGTCCTGTATGACTTGAATCACCGGCCACTGCCAGGCAACAACGCTGTGGGGAGTCACACGCTGAATATGCCGGTTCTCCGTGCAGAGCAATGGCGGCAGCAGGAAGTGTGTACGCAATGGTCGTCACCAGTCAGCTGACCAGACTCCGCCCACCGACGCGTTTCCCGCCCACCTTGGGCGTTTCATCAGGGTGTGGCCTAAGCGGCCGTGCGTTCAGTTAAGAACTATTCCTAGGCTCCGCCCCATATGTTACCACAGCAACCACTCTCATAGGACACATACGGGGATTGTATTGAAACATGGCTATAGAAAAGAGCGATTGGATAAAAACACAAATATTCTATTCATACCATCATTGGCATCAATCAGAGTCTCATTCAATTTCAGGAATTCTCTTCTCCATGTGAAATCACTTATATAGTTTTCTCTTAACAGAGTCCATATCTTGTTATGGCATTTAAAGTGACACTCGCTGCGGATCCATCCACCCACATGCATTACCCTCACATAGACACTATTTATATCTATTGAGTTTCAAAAATGGGGATAGATCTAATTCTGCGTTTAAACCATAGGGAGCCACAGTTCCCAATTTGTATATCCACATAGCCTCCTTGCAATAGAGGACCTCATCAAAGTCCCCCCTCCTTGCAGAAATTTTTAAGGCATACAGTCCCTTAACCTCCTTGCCGTTCTGATTCTTTCCAGATTTTAGGGTCTAAAAGCGGTGCAATTTTTTCCACTCTTTCAGACCCTAAAACCTGAAAAAAATCATTCTGGCAGGGAGATCTGCAGCAAAATAAAAAAAAAGTACCTTCCTGGGCTCCTGTGCTGCAGTTTTCTCTTTGCCCACAAGATGGCGCTAATATACATATAAACAAACCTCTATATTTCTCTAATATAGAGAAGTTCGTTTTCAATATTAGCCCCGCCCCCGATGACGTCATGCTGCCACCACCGCTCTGCTGCCACCACCACGGCTCTGCTGCTCCAACTGGCTGCCGGGTCCCCGGAAGAATAGCGGGGACATGGGGGATCCCGGCGGCCAGGGAAAGACCCCACACTGCCGGGGAGAGAGGCTGGAGTCCCGCTGCGCAGCACGATCGCGCGCGGGACTCCACAACTAAAGGTAAAGCTCTGCAATGCCTACCCCGACCTGAGCTCGGGATCACCGCTAACAGCTTCTTTTTTCTACCCCGAGCTCAGGTCGGGAAAACCGGCAAGGAGGTTAACTAGAGTACCTTTTAAGCTATTATTATGAAATTCTCTGTAATGGTCATATATAATCCCCATAGTCTTTCCTCCCGTGATTTTTCCGAAGTGCTCCAATACTCGATCTTTTAAACACCTTTTTGTTTTACCCACATATATAAGTTTACATGGGCATGTAATGGCATATATTACTTTAGTAGTCTCACAATTAATGAAAGACCTAATTGTATATTCAGTTTTACCATCACTGCTGTGAAAGACATTAGTACGTTCCACATTAGGACATAGTTTGCATTTTGAACATTTAAACATGCCCACTGGTCTCCTACGGTCCAACCACGTTGAGGGGTTCCTCTGGATTTCACTATGAACCAGATAGTCACCCAAATTGGGTGCCCTTCTGGCCGTCACAAGAGGTCGAGGCCCCACAATTTTAGACACCTCCTTGTCCGCAGTCAAGATAGGCCAAAACTTATTTAGCAGGCCTCTTAAATTGTCCCAGTGGGCCCCGAAACCGGTTATGAGCCGCATATGTCCCTCCCCCTCCACTCTACGCGGCATCCCCCTGGGGGCCAACAAATCCTGTCGGTCCTTGTGCCATGCCCTCCTGAGTGCCCTGCGTAACACTGAATGTGAATAACCTCTGTCACGGAACCGCTGATACATCAATCGGGACTCCTTTTTAAAGTCCTCATCTTTTCCACAATTTCTGCGCAACCGCAGAAATTGGCCATATGGGATACCCCTCTTTAATGACACCGGATGATGACTGGTGGCATGTAAAAGTATTTCCAGCTGTGGGTTTGCGAAAAGATGTAGTCATTATTGTGTTACCCTGTACCCTCAACAAAAGGTCCAGGAAAGAAATCTCCATACCATATGTAAAGGTCAATTTAATGTTCCTATCATTATGGTTTAACTTATTCACAAACTCACACAGCTGTTCCGTTGTACCTGTCCAGACCACCAGTACATCATCCAGGTATCTAATCCAGAGGGCGACGTGTGCACCATATTCGGGGCTTGGAAACACCTCCTCCCGCTCCCAGAGTCCCAAGTGGAGACACGCATAGGCTGGTGCAAACGACGCCCCCATGGAAGTACCCCTTAGCTGTTGGTAATATTGTCCTTCAAAGGTGAAGCACAATAGCTATACTGGGCTCTATACTAGCCATACTGGGCACTATACTAGCCATACTGGGACACACTAGGGGAATAAGGCGGCCAGCATTTCCTACCCCCGGCTTATATGGGGGTCAATCATTTTATATATTTTTTTTACAGCTTTTTATGTAAAAGTGTGTGTGTGTGTGGGGGGGGGGGGGAGGGGGGTCGGCTTATATGCAAGTATATACGGTATATTCCCAATTGATAAGATTTTCACCATAAACCAGACTAGAAAATTATGAATGATTGAAGAAAATGAAATGCAGAAAAAGTGAATGTAGAGAGCCAAAGTTGGGGGGGGGGGGGGGGGGGGGTCGGCTTGTATGCGAGTCATGTGGTCAGCGCACCACCACACAGACCCCCCCCCCCGCTTTTACCTTAGCCGGCGCCGCTTCTTCTATTCCCCTCTCCGGCTCCGTAATTCACAGCAGCCCTCTTCACGGCTGCTGTCTGTGATGAGGCAGGAAGCAGTAGAGAGCGCGGCTTCCTGTAGCGGTGATGTGTATCGCCGTTGCTATGGGAACCGCTCTCTCTCTCTAGGGGGTTGGCTGGGGGGGCACTACTTAGCCATACTGGGGTGCTATAGTGGGCACTACCTACCTATACTGGGCACTTTACTAGCTATACTGGGCACTACCTACCTATACTGGGCACTACCTACCTATACTGGGCACTACCTACCTATACTGGGCACTTTACTAGCTATACTGGGGCACTTTACTAGCTATACTGGGCACTATACTAGCTATACTGTGGCACTACCTACTCATACTGGGCACTATACTAGCCATACTGGGCGCTATACTGGCCACTTTACTAGCTATACTGGGACACACTAAGGGAATAAGGCGGCCAGCATTTCCTACCCCTGGCTTATATGGGGGTCATTCATTTTTTTTTACTGTTTTTTAGGTAAAAGTGTGTGTGTGGGGGGTGGGGGTGGGGGGGGGGGATGGGGGGTTAGGCTTATATGCAAGTCGGCTTATATGCAAGTATATACGGTATATGCAAGTATATACGGTATATTCCCAATTGATAAGATTTTCACCATAAACCAGACTAGAAAATTATGAACGATTGAAGAAAATGAAATGCAGAAAAAGTAAATGTAGAGAGCCACACAATTTGAAAAAGCAGCTCCGAAATTGCGTCTGCAGGTGTGCTCCCAGCCTAAAACTCTACCTCTATTGGTTTTAAATTGCTACATGTATTCCCATCTGAAAAGCTCAAGTTAGACTTACCAGTAATGGAGTTTCAAGACTTTCTATAGTGCAATTGGACATCTGGCTCATGATCAAAAGACTTAAGCCCCATCTACACGATACAATTCTTTGTGCGATTCGATGACGATTCTATTTACGATCCAATTAACCACTTGCCGACCGCCCACTACCTTTGGGCATCGGCAAAGGGACACCCCCCCAGGACCGCACCCGGGGGACTGAATAGCCGGGGATCGCGCGCATCAGGCTCCGCCCACCCGCAACATCAACTCACCGGCCAATTAGCAGCGCCGGCGGGTTGTTAACCCCTGATCTGCCGCATTCAAAGCGTATAATACGCTTTGTAATGTATACAAAGCGTATTATACAGGCTACCTCCTGCCCTGGTGGTCCCAGTGATCAAGGGACCACCAGGGGAGGTTGCAGCTGTGACTAATGACATACACACACACTGATCCTGCTCCCCCTGCCCTCTGATCGCCTACAGCACCACTCAGACTGCCCCTGATCACCCCCTTAGACCACTGTTTGCACCCAATCACCCATCAATCACCCCCTGCCACTATCTGTCAACGCTAAAATTTAGATTAGGTCCTAAACTGCCCTCAGATCCTCCCCAGACTCCCCCCCCCCCCGTGTACTGTATACATCTATTCTCCCCTGTAATCACCCACTGATCACCTGTCAATCACCCCGTCACTGCCACCCATCAGATCAGACCCTAATCTGCCTCTTGCGGGCACCTGATCACTCGCCCACAATCTCAGATTGCCTGCAGACCCTCCCTCAGATCACCTCCCAAGTGCATTGTTTACATCTGTTCTCCCCTCTAATCCCCCACTGATCACCCGTCAATCAACCCCGTCACTGCTACCCATCATACCCATCAGATCAGACCCTCATCTGCCCTTGTGGGCACCCAATTACCCACCCACACCCTCAGATCGCCCTCAGACATCCCCCCCCTCCCGATTATCTCGCCAGTGCATTGCTTGCATCTATTCTCCCCTCTAATCACCTATCAATCACCCCGTCACCCCCTGTCACTGCTACCCATCAGATCAGACCCTAATCTGCCCCTTGCGGGCACCCAAACACCCACCCTCAGACACCCCCTGATCACTTCCCCAGTGCATTATTTACATCTGTTCTCCCCTCTAATCACCCACTGATCACCCATCACCCTGTCACTGCTACCCATCAGATCATACCCTACTCTGCCCCTTGTGGGTACCCAATTACCCGCCCACACCCTCAGATCGCCCTCAGACCACCCCCCCGATCACCTCCCCAGTGCATTGCTTGCATCCATTCCCCCTCTAATCACACCCTGAGACACCCATCAATCACATCCTGTCACCCCCTAGCACACCTACCCATCAGATCAGGCCCTAATTTGTCCCGTGTGGGCTACTGATCACTTGGCCAAACCCTCAGATCATCCTGCGCTTACTGCACTTCAGTACCAATACAACCTGTCATCTAAAAGGCCACCCTGCTTATGACCGGTTCCACAAAATTCGGCCCCTCATAGACCACCTGTCATCAAAATTTGCAGATGCTTATACCCCTGAACGGTCATTTTGAGGCATTTGATTTCCAGACTACTCCTCACGGTTTTAGGCCCCTAAAATGCCAGGGCAATATAGGAACCAGGGCTGTGGAGTCGGAGTAATTTTGGGCACCCAGAGTCTGAGTTGGAGTCGTTGATTTTATAAACTGAGGCGTCAGGAGTCGGAGTCGGATGATTTTTGTACAAAATCCACAGCCCTGTTAAGTATTAGACTAAGGAGGAGTCGAGGCCATTTTGGGTACCCGGAGTCGGAGTTGGAGTCGTGGTTTCATAAACTGAGGAGTCAGAAGATTTTTGTACCGACTCCACAGCCCTGATAAGAACCCCACAAGTGACCCCATTTTAGAAAGAAGAGACCCCAAGGTATCCCGTTAGATGTATGGCGAGTTCATAGAAGATTTCATTTTTTGTCACAAGTTAGTGGAAATTGACACTTTGCGAAAAAAAAACAATAAAAATCAATTTCTGCTAACTTGTGACAAAACATAAAATCTTCTATGAACTCACCATACTCCTAACAGAATACCTTGGGGTGTCTTCTTTCTAAAATGGGGTCCCTTGTGGGGTTCCTATACTGCCCTGGCATTGTAGGGGCCCTAAATCGTGAGGAGTCTAGAAACCAAATGCCTCAAAATGACCTGTGAAATCCTAAAGGTACTCCTAGGACGTTGGGCCCCTTAGCGCACCTAGGCTGCAAAAAAAAAAAAAGTGTCACACGTGTGGTATCGCCGTACTCGGGAGAAGTAGTATAATGTGTTTTGGGGTGTATTTTTTACATACCCATGCTGGGTGAGAGAAATAGCTCTGTAAATGGACAATTGTGTGTGTAAAAAAAAAAAAAAATTAATTTCCAGAGATATTTCTCCCACCCAGCATGGGTATGTGTAAAAAAATACACCCCAAAACACATTATACTATTTCGGCGATCCCACGTACAATTTAGCACCCCACAAAATACCAGGACAGTAAACACCCCACAAATGACCCCATTTTGGAAAGAAGACACCCCAAAGTATTCAGAGAGGGGCATGGTGAGTTTGTGGCAGATTTCATTTTTTTTTTTGGTCACAAGTTAGCAGAAATGGAAACTTTTTGATTTTATTTTTTGTCACAAAGTGTCATTTTCCGCTAACTTGTGACAAAAAATAAAATCTTCTATGAACTCACCATGCCTCTTAGTGAATACTTTGGGATGTCTTCTTTCCAAAATGGGGTCATTTCAGGGGTATTTATACTATCTTGGAATTCTAGCACCTCATGATACATGGCAGGTGCTCAGAAAAGTCAGAGAGGCTTCAAAATTTGAAAATTCCCTTTTTGCACCGTAGTTTGTAAACGCTATAACTTTTACCCAAACCAATAAATATACACTTATTGGATTTTTTTTATCGAAGACATGTAGCAGAATAAATTTAGACAAAAATGTATATAGAAGTTTTACTTTATTTGAAATATGTCATCACAAAGTTAAATTTTTTTTTTTTTTTACAAAATTCATGTCTTTTTTGATGAATATAATAAAAACTAAAAATCACAGCAGCAATCAAATAGCACCAAAAGAAAGCTGTATTAGTGACAAGAAAAGGAGGTAAAATTCATTTAGGCGGTAGGTTGTATGACCAAGCAATAAACCGTTAAAGCTGCAGTGGTCTGAATGGAAAAAAAGTGTCTGGTCCTTAAGGGGTTTTAAGACTGCAGTCCTTAAGTGGTTAAATCAGACATGTCCGATTGGGATTCGATTTGCCATTGTTTTGCAATGGCAAATCGAACTGAATCGAATCCCGATTGGACATGTCGGATTTAATCAGATTGTAAATAGAATCGTAATTGAATCACACAAAGAATGGTATCGTGTAGATTGGGCTTTAAAGGCCCCCACCCGTCCATCAAACCTGAATGCAGATGCAAGTACACAAGTCCATAAAACCAAGAAAAAAAAAGCGGAGTATTACACTCAAAGGTGAAAAATCCATATATACAGACACAAGTATGATAGAACGGGAAAATACAGATATTGTCCCGTATGAAGCCTAAAAATATTATTGGCTTTTCTTCAGCTATCACATGGGACAACTGGAGAGATAACAAGTAGTCATAAGACTCATCTAGAGAGCAACCACAGCCTGTAGCACCTTTCTGCCAAATCTTGTTGGGAAAGTACATCCACTCTGTAATGTAAAGTAGTGAGACTTGGCCGAGTTGTCGCTTAACATGTAGTCTTACTTATTTCATAGGCTAAAGCTATGGGTTGGCATATCCACCTAGCGATGGTCTGCTTAGATACCTGCTGACTTTTATTTATGCCTAAAAATAACACAAAGAGATAGATTTCCTTAAAGAGACACTGAAGCGAAAAAAAATATATGATATAAGGAATTGGTTGTGTACTATGAATAATTACTAGAAGATTAGCAGCAAAGAAAATATTCTCATATTTTTATTTTCAAGTATATAGTGTGTTTTCTAACATTGCATCATTCTCTAATATGTGCAGATTAAACAACACTCAGCATTCAAAATGATTCTTTCAGAGCAGTCTGTGAACTAATGACCTCTCCTCTAGCAGATAAAAAGAAAACTGTTCACTTACAGTTGAGATAATAAAAGTCAGAACACAGCCCTCTCCACGACTTTGAAAGTCGTAGAGATTAATGGCTTTTTTGCATAGAGATAACAACTGGAGTTTCTTAACTCTTCCTGTACTGGAAACAATTGCACTGATGTATCTGATCTTAATGTTTTATTTCTTAGCTGTGCTACACATACAAATCATAATATCATAATTTTTTTTTCGCTTCAGTGTCTCTTTAAAGGGGCACTATGGCGAAAGATTTAAAAATTTAAAATAAGTGCAAACTTAAACAAGTACGTTTTTTTCCAGAGTGAAATGAGCCATAAATTACTTTTCTCCTATGTTGCGGTCAATTACAGTAGGTAGTACAAATCTGACAGAAGCGACAGGTTTTGGACTAGTCTATCTCTTCACGAGGGGATTCTCAGGGATTTATTTTCAAAAGCACTTAGTGAATGGCAGTTGCTCTGTCCAACTGCCAAAAAACTGTAGCGAGCAGGGAAGCTGGCCAGCATCATTGTTTAAATCCTTTTTAGGGAATATCTTTATAGGGAATATCTTTATAGGGAACGAGATACAGAGGAACACCAAGAGCCCCAATAGTGTAGTATGTATTGACAAAGGTGATAATGACAAAGAGTAATAGTTGTTATACTCACAAGCATGGGTCACCAATAGGCAACCACTGTAAAGGCAGGTGGGGAGATTATCCTGACCCCACTCAGGAATAAGAAGTCGCTCTCTGTAGATAGTAGAAAAGGGTCACAACCCTCCACCCAGGGTGGATACAATATTATATAGGAGAGAACAGAGGCGCCAAAAGGATAAAAGGGGTTTTAAATGAGCTTAAAAGCCAAAAATTTGGTAATTAGAGGAGGCAGTGGTGGACTTACCTCCTCCAAGCAGACACAACACGACTGTACATTCAGTCTATTTATTAACGAACTCCAGATAAAACAAAGCAACGCGTTTCACGGGTCAGTGCCCGCTTCTTCAGGCAATAGAAAAAGGAGTTACAGCATCTAGCAAAACAAACAACACTCGGCACCTCTGTGACAGCAACATAGGAGAAAAGTAATTTATGGCTCATTATACTCTGGAAAAAAAACGTACTTATATTTGTTTAAGTTTGCACGCATTTTAAATTTTTAAATCTTTCGCCATAGTGCCCCTTTAACTCTAGTCCTGGATAGTCTACCATCAAGACAGTGGAACTTTGATTCCCTGGCACAGGAGGTGTTAGCACAAAAGGAACACAATATTCTGAGACCTGTTAAAATTCAAGGAAACTTTGTGTAGGTAATTAGAATTAAAACTTATAATTACCTTATCCAGAATAATAGTAATGATCTTTGACAAAGAGCATACGTGATCGCAATAAGAAAACTAAATAACTTGAAATGAACCAGAGATGAAAATAAACTGATTAGATAAACAATTATATTTATCCTCCTACTCATAAAAATTACTTTTGTATGCAAGGGTTTTTTAATATATATTTATACATTTACAGAGTAGGTTGAATGTTTTACAGTCTCTAATAAGTGTCAGCCTATTAAGTGTCCCAGAGTTTAAAAAAAAGAAAAAAAAAAGGTTCAACAGTTCATGAATTTTATCTCTTCCTGCCCTCAGACGTTTTATTCCAAAAGGAGAACTTTTATGGTCGTAATTTACTTATCAGTGGGTTTACTATATTCCTGACAAACCACTAACAAGACAGAAGCCGTCACTTCCATGCCTAGAAATTAACTCTTTCAGGCAGTAAAATAAAACAAGTAAGGGCCTGTTTCCACTACAGGCGGAGTCTAGATGCATAAAAACTGACTCCAATGAATGCTTCCAACAGCCTGGTTATTAATTTGTTTTGTACTGTACATACAAATGTTTATTTCATGTCACAAATCGCCTCTGGTACACTTTAAAGGGAACCTAAACTGAGTAGGCTATGGATTTATCCTTTTAAAATAATACCAGTTGCCCGACTCTCCTGCTGATCCTGTGTCTCTAATACTTTTAGCCACAGCCCCTCAACAAGCATGCAGATCAGGTGCTCTGACTGAAGTGTCAGAATGGATTAGCTGTATGCTTGTTTCAGGTGTGTGATTTACCCACTATTGTAGCCAAAAAGATCAGCAGGCTGCCAGGCAACTGGTATTGTTTAAAAGGAAACATTCATATCCCTCTCAGTTAAGGTTCCCTTCAACCACTTGAGGACCGCCCCCAGCCGATGGGCGGCGGCAAAGTCCGGGCCCAAACGACCGCAATACGCCCATCGGCGAGTGGCTATGCGGCGATCGCGTCATTCGTGACGCGATCAGCCGCCGGGGACTGGCTCCGCCCACCTCTCGTATTAACCCGCCGGCCGTTCGGAAGCGCCGGCGGGTTACTAGCACCCGGATCGCCGCTGCACATATGTATAATAGGCTTTGTAATGTATACAAAGCCTATTATACTGGCTGCCTCCTGCCCTGGTGGTCCCAGTGTCCGAGGGACCACCAGGGCAGGCTGCAGCCACCCTAGTCTGCACCCAAGCACACTGATTTCCCTGCCTGCCCCCTGACCGCCCACAGCACCCCTCAGACCCCCCCTGCCCACCCCCCAGACCACTGTTTGCACCCAGTCACCCCCCTAATCACCCATCAATAACTCCCTGTCACTATCTGTCAACGCTATTTTTTTTTTATCCCCCCCCCCTGCCCACTGCCCCCTCCTGATCACCCCCCACCCCTCAGATTCTCCCCAGACCTCCCCCCCCAGACCCCCCCCCCCCGTGTACTATATGCATCTATCCCCCCTGATCACCCGTCAATCACCCGTCAATCACCCCCTGTCACTGCCACCCATCAATCAGCCCCTAACCTGCCCCTTGCGGGCAATCTGATCACCCCCCCACACCAATAGATCGCCCGCAGATCCGACATCAGATCACCTCCCAAATCCATTGTTTACATCTATTCTCTCCTCTAAACACCCACTAATTACCCATCAATCACCCCCTATCACCACCTGTCACTGTTACCCATCAGATTAGACCCTAATCTACTCCTTGCGGGCACCCAATCACCCGCCCACACGCTCAGATTGCCCTCAGACCCCCCCTTATCAATTCGCCGGTGCAATATTTACATCTGTTATTCCCTGTAATAACCCACTGATCACCTGTCAATCACCTATCAATCACCCCCTGTCACTGCCACCCATCAATCACCCCCTGTCACTGCCATCCATCAATCACCCCCTGTCACTGCCACCCATCAATCAGCCCCTAACCTGCCCCTTGCGGGCAATCTGATCACCCACCCACACCAATAGATCGCCCGCAGATCCGACATCAGATAACCTCCCAAGTGCAGTGTTTACATCTCTTCTCTCCTCTAAACACCCACTAATTACCCATCAATCACCCCCTATCACCACCTGTCACGGTTACCCATCAGATTAGAGCCTAATCTGCCCCTTGCGGGCACCCAATCACCCGCCCACACCTCAGAACGTCCTCAGACCCCAGCCCTGATCACCTCGCTAGTGCATTGCTTGCATCTATTTCCCCCCTCTAATCACACCTTGAGACACCCATCAATCACCTCCTGTCACCCCCTAGCACACCTACCCATCAGATCAGGCCCTAATTTGCCCTGTGTGGGCTCCTGGTCACTCGGCCAAACCCTCAGATCCCCCTCAGACCCCCTTCCGATCACCTCCCCAGTGCATTGATTGCATCTATTTTCCCCTCTAACCGCCCCCTGAGACACCCATCAATCACCTCCTGTCACCCCCCTAGCACTCCTATCCATCAGATCAGGCCCAAAACATCCTGTCATCTAAGAGGCCACCCTGCTTATGAAAGGTTCCACAAAATTTGCCCCCTCATAGACCACCTGTCATCAAAATTTGCAGATGCTTATACCCCTGAACAGTCATTTTGAGACATTTGGTTTCCAGACTACTCACAGTTTTGGGCCCGTAAAATGCCAGGGCAGTATAGGAACCCCACAAGTGACCCCATTTTAGAAAGAAGACACCCCAAGGTATTCTGTTAGGTGTATGATGAGTTCATAGAAGATTTTATTTTTTGTCAAAAGTTAGCGGAAATTGGATTTTTATTGTTTTTTTCACAAAGTGTCATTTTTCACTAACTTGTGACAAAAAATAAAATCTATGAACTCACCATACCCCTAACGGAATACCTTGGGGTGTCTTTCTAAAATGGGGTCACTTGTGGGGTTCCTATACTGCCCTGGCATTTTAGGGGCCCTAAACCGTGAGGAGTAGTCTAGAAAACAAATGCCTCAAAATGACCTGTGAATAGGACGTTGGGCCCCTTAGCGCACCTAGGCTGCAAAAAAGTGTCACACATGTGGTATCGCCATACTCAGGAGAAGTAGTATAATGTGTTTTGTGGTGTATTGTTACACATACCCATGCTGGGTGGGAGAAATCTCTCTGTAAATGGACAATTGTGTGTAAAAAAAATCAAAAATGTGTCATTTACAGAGATATTTCTCCCACTCAGCATGGTTATATGTAAAAATACACCACAAAACACATTATACTACTTCTTCTGAGTACGGCGATACCCCATGTGTGACACTTTTTTGCAGCCTAACTGTGCTAAGGGGCCCAAAGTCCAATGAGTACCTTTAGGATTTCACAGGTCATTTTGAGACATTTGGGTTCAAGACTACTCCTCACGGTTTAGGGCCCCTAAAATGCCAGGGCAGTATAGGAACCCCACAAGTGACCCCATTTTGGAAAGACTACACCCCAAGGTATTCCGTTAGAAGTACGGTGAGTTCATAGAAGATTTTATTTTTTGTCACAAGTTAGCGGAAATTGATATGTATTGTTTTTTTTTCACAAAGTGTCATTTTCCGCCAACTTGTGACAAAAAAAAAAATCTTCTATGAACTCACCATACTCCTAACGGAATACCTTGGGGTGTCTTCTTTCTAAAATGGGGTCACTTGTGGGGTTCCTATACTGCCCTGGCATTTTAGGGGCCCTAAACCGTGAGCAGTAGTCTAGAATCCAAATGCCTCAAAATGACCTGTGAATAGGACGTTAGGCCCCTTAGCGCACCTAGGTTGCAAAAAAGTGTCACACATGTGGTATCGCCGTACTCAGAAGAAGTAGTATATTGTGTTTTGGGGTGTATTTTTACACATACCCATGCTGGGTGGGAGAAATATCTCTGTAAATGGACAATTGTGTGTAAAAAAAAACAAACAATTGTCATTTACAGAGATATTTCTCCCACCCAGCATGGGTATGTGTAAAAATACACCCCAAAACACATTATACTACTTCTCCTGAGTACGGCGGTACCACATGTGTGGCACTTTTTTGCACCCTAAGTGCGCTAAGAGGCCCAAAGTCCAATGAGTACCTTTAGGATTTCACAGGTCATTTTGCGACATTTGGTTTCAAGACTACTCCTCACGGTTTAGGGCCCCTAAAATGCCAGGGCAGTATAGGAACCCCACAAATGACCCCATTTTAGAAAGAAGACACCCCAAGGTATTCCGTTAGGAGTATGGTGAGTTCATAGAAGATTTTATTTTTTGTAACAAGTTAGCGGAAAATGACACTTTGTGGAAAAAAAACAATTAAAATCAATTTCCGCTAACTTGTGACAAAAAAAAAAAAATTCTATGAACTCACCATCCTCCTAACGGAATACCTTGGGGTGTCTTCTTTCTAAAATGGGGTAATTTGTGGGGTTCCTATACTGTCCTGGCATTTTAGGGGCCCTAAACCGTGAGGAGTAGTCTTGAAACGAAATTTCTCAAAATGACCTGTGAAATCCTAAAGGTACTCATTGAACTTTGGGCCCCTTAGCGCAGTTAGGGTGCAAAAAAGTGCCACACATGTGGTATCGCCGTACTCAGGAGAAGTAGTATAATGTGTTTTGGGGTGTATTTTTACACATACCCATGCTGAGTGGGAGAAATATCTCTATAAATAGACAATTGTGTGTAAAAAAAATTAAACAATTGTCATTTACGGAGATATTTCTCCCACCCAGCATGGGTATGTGTAAAAATACACCCCAAAACACATTATACTACTTCTCCTGAGTACGGCAATACCACATGTGTGGCACTTTTTTGCAGCCTAACTGCGCTAAGGGGCCAAAAGTCCAATGAGCATCTTTAGGCTTTACAGGGGTGCTTACAATTAGGCACCCCCCAAAATGCCAGGACAGTGAACACACCCCACAAATGAACCCATTTTGGAAAGTAGACACTTCAAGGTATTCAGAGAGGAGCATAGTGAGTCTGTGGCAGATTTCATTTTTTTTTGTCGCAAGTTAGCGGAAAATGACACTTTCTGACAAAAAAAAGAAAAAAAAAAGTTTCCATTTCTTCTAACTTGTGACAAAAAATAAAATCTTCTATGAACTCACCATGCCTCTCACTGAATACTTTGGGATGTCTTCTTTCCAAAATGGGGTCATTTGGGGGGTATTTGTACTATCCTGGAATTTTAGCCCCTCATGAAACCTGACAGGTGCGCAGAAAAGTCAGAGATGCTTGAAAATGGGAAAGTTCACTTTTGGCACCACAGTTTGTAAACGCTATAACTTTTACCCAATCCAATAAATATACAATGAATGGTTGTTTTTTTTTATCAAAGACATGTAGCAGAATAACTTTCGCACTCAAATGTATAGGAAATTTTACTTTATTTGAAAAATGTCAGCACAGCAAGTTAAAAAAGTCATTTTTTTGCCAAAATTCATGTCTTTTTTGATGAATATAATAAAAACTAAAACTCGCAGCAGCAATCAAATAGCAGCAAAAGAAAGCTGTATTAGTGACAAGAAAAGGAGGTAAAATTCATTTAGGTGGTAGGTTGTATGACCGAGCAATAAACCGTGAAAGCTGCAGTGGTCTGAATGGAGAAAAAGGCTCTGGTCCTTAAGGGGCGAAAAGACTGTGGTCCTGAAGTGGTTAAAGAGGCGCTGTTAGGCATAGTGACTCCGAAAAAAAACCCCACATATATAAGTAGATAAATACTTGCAGTACATACATAACATATGTAGTCTATAGTGATCAGCGCAATCAGGATTCCCAATCTGTTCAAAATGACTTGCTATCTTCTTAATCCACCACCACACCGCTTGTGAGATCACTCACCAGCTCCTTAGATCATAAAAAATGATCATATGCGTATGTTCAGTACAACACCAGCCCGTCTGGTCACAAGTGGGCTCTTCGCAGCCTTCTCCTCAGATCCTCTTAAGTAAAAACATATAAACACGCTCCACATAGCGTAATCCAGTTCACTTTAAAATTTATTGCTTTTAAAAACACAATCTATTACACTCACGTGTCAATATGTATGTCCATAACAGGCATGCAAGTAAGCGCAGGGTTGGTTAAGATAGCGGGCAGCGTCCGGCCGTTTACTCCACGCAATACCGCCGTCCGACTGACATCCGCGCACTTCCGCAATCCCTCACGCGTCCTGTAGCTCCTCCCCAACCGGTTTCGTCCACGTGACTTTCTCAAGGGGTCAAATGTCACGGGCTACGGCGCTTCCTTATATTGCTATCACGCATCGCGCCCACTAACTTACTGCGCCTGCCCGCATCTACAATGTTGTTATACATCAAATTAAAATACAAACTCTTTACTCACATAAATGACATTATATAAAACATTATATGCTGCATATTCTTGTGAATTGTTCATCTATTGCAAGTCCTTCCCAGAGTGAGATCCTCCCATTCATACCTCATTCATACCGTACATACACCTAAAAGGGAACTCTACCTAGTCTGTAGCTATAAAGCAATTCATGTTATATTCCATATTCAAACCTTCCGGAAACATAGTTCTCAACCTCAATATCCATTTGGTCTCACGTTTTAGTAACTCCCTTTCCCTGTTCACTCCTCTCCAATGATTATTTATATTTTCTAACACACAATTTAAACCTGAGCAATCTTTCCCATGAGCTTCCAGAAAATGTAACGGTACCTTATGATCCTTGCGTCCTTTTTGAATTTTATGGACATGCTCATATAATCTACGTTTGAAGGACCGGGTAGTTTGACCCACATACTGAAGCCCACAAGGGCACTCCAGCATGTAGACCACATATTCCGTGTTACAACTACACGAATCCCTCATTTTAAAGGTTTCACCTGTACTGTTGGATCTAAAATGATCTTAAAACAATTTTGAACTCCTGGTGTTTCTACATCCAAAACAGTCCAAACATTTTGTGAAACCTTTACGTCCCACTGCACTTTTTATTGGTTCATTGATCACACTTTTAGTAAGCCTATCTTTAACATTAGGGGCCTTTCTAAATATCATTTCTGGCTTATCAGGCAGCTTATCCTCCAAAATTGTATCCATTTTCAAAATTCTCCAGTGTCTCTCCAGGATTTCCTTTATATCCTTGTGCTGTACATTATACTGGGTAATCATGGGACAGAAAAATTTTATTTCTTCTTTTGTTCTTTTCCCACCCTCCTTCCGTAACAATAAACATACATATATCCAGGCACATCGCCTCTAGTTAGTACATTAAATAAATTATTAGGGAAAGGGAGGTGCTGAAGGGGGTGTGGCTAGAAAACAGCAAAAATCTATCAACCCTTCGCACACTCACATGCAAATGTTCAAACAATTGCATTCACAGATTCACTCATCCAGGCACAACTGTTATCCCTACAGCTAAATTAAAAGCCAGGGTTTTAGTTCACAGAAGAATGCATTCTTATGCTTAATCACCTATACTGCGCAGAAGTACCCAGGAAAACATAGTTGTCCTAACTCTGGCCCTGTAACATGCATAGTGCACTATGCATGTTACAGGGCCAGAGTTAGGACACCTATGTTTACCTGGGTACTTCTGCGCAGTATAGGTGATTAAGCATAAGAATGCATTCTTCTGTGAACTAAAACCCTGGCTTTTAATTTAGCAGTAGGGATAACAGTTGTGCCTGGATGAGTTTATCTGTGAATGCAATTGTTTGAACATTTGCATGTGAGTGTGCGAAGGGTTAATAGATTTTTCCTTCCGTAACAAATCTCGCCTGCCCATTCCCAAAACCTCATTCCTCTCTCTTTCCAAAAATTCACTGTCATAACCTTTTTCCTTAAACCTATCTGTTAGAATCATACTTTGATCCAAAAAATCTTCCTCCCGGGTGGCATTCCTCCTAATCCTGCAGTATTGATTCTTTGGGATATTCTTTATCCAAGGGTCATAATGGCAGCTAGAGACAGGAATAAAGCTATTCCTGTCAGTTTTTTTAAAAAAAAGTTCGTGTATTCAGCAACGTCCCCTCTTTATACACTGTGACATCCAAGAAGTCCACTTCACTTAAACTATACTGACAAGTGAATTTCAGATTAAGGGAATGGTCATTGATACTACCTATAAAATTATTCAGAGACATCTCATCCCCCTCCCATAGAAAGAATGCGTCATCGATAAATCTTTTCCAACATTTTAGTTCAGGCCATCTATTCCCCAAGATTGCTGTCTTCTCCCATTCTGACATAAAAATATTTGCTAGGCTGGGTGCAAACTTAGCCCCCATCGCTACGCCTTTAAGCTGTAGATAAAAATTATTTTCAAACCAGAAAAAAATCATGTTCCAAGGCGAAATCTATACACCTCTGTAAGAAGAGGACCTGTTCCGGCTCTAACATACCATCCTCCTCTAAGGCCAGATTAATGGCCTGCATTCCTTCTCTATGTCCTATAACAGTATATAGCGATGCAACATCTACTGTCACTAAGAAGGTTTGGTCTGTTCTTAAGGTCTCCAAAATGCTCAAAAAATGGGCTCTGGATTATCCAATAAGTCATTATTCAATCCGATGTTGCAGAATAATGGGTGTGTGGAGGTGTTTGAGAAACTAGTGATGGATGATTTGAGAGATCTCACAGTTAAGAAGGCATATAGACCCAAATATATAGATATGGCTTTGAAGTCTATGGACAAGAGAGGCGATGTGTTGAAGCCAGCGGATAAGGGAGGGGGGATTGTTCTTTTAGATAAATCTGAATACCTGAAGGAAATGTATAGATTGTTAGAAGATGAGGATACATACAAAATGTTAAAAGGAGATCCTACAGTGAAATTTAAGGGAGTATTAGAATCTCTGGTTGAGGATGGAGTAAGGGAAGGCATTTTGACAGAAAAGGAGAAAGAGTATTTGATTCCGAAAACCCCAAGAATTGCCACCATATATTATTTACCCAAGGTGCATAAAGATGCGCAGAAACCACCCGGGAGACCCATTGTAAGTGGGGTGGGCTCATTGTCGGCCAGATTGGGTGAGTATATTGATTTTTATTTGCAGCCGCTAGTAAGGAGGACACCCTGTTTCCTAAAGGATACGGGGCATTTTTTGAGCATTTTGGAGACCTTAAGAACAACAGACCAAACCTTCTTAGTGACAGTAGATGTTGCATCGCTATATACTGTTATATATGAATAACAATAGGGGAATGGGACCACCTAGGCAGCAACAATTTTTCCATAAAGATTTTAATAGAACCCGAACCCCGAGATGGAATCAGCAGGAGAAGGGGAATTGGACAAAACCCTCCCATCAAGCGTCCCCCAGGAATGGGTGGGATAGAGAGGGGTGGAAGCAAGTGCAATATAGGAAATCGGGGGGTCCACCAAAGAATAGGGGGTGGAAGCCCAAATTTCATATCCCCATTAATAACAGATTTTTTCCTTTAGAGCAGGCCATAGCAGAACTACAAAGGGAACAAGAACTATTGGATAGAGGGGGTGAGGGGGCCAGTAAAGGATCCCTTTTTCAGTTAAATCACAAGGAACCATACAAAGTGGCGAACAAACAGACACTGATAACGGAACACACGCTTACTCCCAAAAAGAAACGTTCTGCAGACGATTTAGAGGAAAGCGAGGGGGAAGAAACAGGAGAAAAGACCAAAAAGTTGAGAGGAGATTAGGGGAAGGAATATATAATCTGAGTTCTGTTCAACTTACCCCACAGGAATTGAATTTATTAGATTTGGGTTTAAAATATGCACCCCCAAAGGAATGCAACAAAGTGGATACTATGATTGATTTTAAGTGTTTTATGAGAAAATTGAATATAAAGAAATTTTTCTGTAATCAAGATAAGATGAAAACTGAGGCAGAACCGGATATGGATATGATTATACACTCTGGATTATCCAATAAGTCATTATTCAATCCGGTGTTGCAGAATAATGGGTGTGTGGAGGTGTTTGAGAAACTAGTGATGGATGATTTGAGAGATCTCACAGTTAAGAAGGCATATAGACCCAAATATATAGATATGGCTTTGAAGTCTATGGACAAGAGAGGCGATGTTGTGTTGAAGCCAGCGGATAAGGGAGGGGGGATTGTTCTTTTAGATAAATCTGAATACCTGAAGGAAATGTATAGATTGTTAGAAGATGAGGATACATACAAAATGTTAAAAGGAGATCCTACAGTGAAATTTAAGGGAGTATTAGAATCTCTGGTTGAGGATGGAGTAAGAGAAGGCATTTTGACAGAAAAGGAGAAAGAGTATTTGATTCCGAAAACCCCAAGAATTGCCACCATATATTATTTACCCAAGGTGCATAAAGATGCGCATAAACCACCCGGGAGACCCATTGTAAGTGGGGTGGGCTAATTGTCGGCCAGATTGGGTGAGTATATTGATTTTTATTTGCAGCCGCTAGTAAAGAGGACATCCTGTTTCCTAAAGGATACGGGGCATTTTTTGAGCATTTTGGAGACCTTAAGAACAACAGACCAAACCTTCTTAGTGACAGTAGATGTTGCATCGCTATATACTGTTATAGGACATAGAGAAGGAATGCAGGCCATTAATCTGGCCTTAGAGGAGGATGGTATGTTAGAGCCGGAACAGGTCCTCTTCTTACAGAGGTGTATAGATTTCGCCTTGGAACATAATTTTTTCTGGTTTGAAAATAATTTTTATCTACAGCTTAAAGGCGTAGCGATGGGGGCTAAGTTTGCACCCAGCCTAGCAAATATTTTTATGTCAGAATGGGAGAAGACAGCAATCTTGGGGAATAGATGGCCTGAACTAAAATGTTGGAAAAGATTTATCGATGACGCATTCTTTCTATGGGAGGGGGATGAGAGGTCTCTGAATAATTTTATAGGTAGTATCAATGACAATTCCCTTAATCTGAAATTCACTTGTCAGTATAGTTTAAGTGAAGTGGACTTCTTGGATGTCAGTGTATAAAGAGGGGACGTTGCTGAATACACTAACTTTTTTAAAAAAAAAACTGACAGGAATAGCTTTATTCCTGTCTCTAGCTGCCATTATGACCCTTGGATAAAGAATATCCCAAAGAATCAATACTGCAGGATTAGGAGGAATGCCACCCGGGAGGAAGATTTTTTGGATCAAAGTATGATTCTAACAGATAGGTTTAAGGAAAAAGGTTATGACAGTGAATTTTTGGAAAGAGAGAGGAATGAGGTTTTGGGAATGGACAGGCGAGATTTGTTACGGAAGGAGGGTGGGAAAAGAACAAAAGAAGAAAAAAAGTTTTTCTGTCCCATGATTACCCAGTATAATGTACAGCACAAGGATATAAAGGAAATCCTGGAGAGACACTGGGGAATTTTGAAAATGGATACAATTTTGGAGGATAAGCTGCCTGATAAGCCAGAAATGATATTTAGAAAGGCCCCTAATGTTAAAGATAGGCTTACTAAAAGTGTGATCAATGAACCAATAAAAAGTGCAGTGGGACGTAAAGGTTTCACAAAATGTTTGGACTGTTTTGGATGTAGAAACACCAGGAGTTCAAAATTGTTTCAAGATCATTTTAGATCCAACAGTACAGGTGAAACCTTTAAAATGAGGGATTCGTGTAGTTGTAACACGGAATATGTGGTCTACATGCTGGAGTGCCCTTGTGGGCTTCAGTATGTGGGTCAAACTACCCAGTCCTTCAAACGTAGAATATATGAGCATGTCCATAAAATTCAAAAAGGACACAAAGATCATAAGGTACCGTTACATTTTCTGGAAGCTCAAGGGAAAGATTGCTCAGGTTTAAATTATTGTGTGTTAGAAAATATAAATAATCATTGGAGAGGAGTGAACAGGGAAGGAGTTACTAAAACGTGAGACCAAATGGATATTGAGGTTGAGAACTATGTTTCCGGAAGGTTTGAATATGGAATATAACATGAATTGCTTTATAGCTACAGACTAGGTAGAGTTCCCTTTTAGGTGTATGTACGGTATGAATGAGGTATGAATGGGAGGATCTCACTCTGGGAAGGACTTGCAATAGATGAACAATTCACGAGAATATGCAGCATATAATGTTTTATATAATGTCATTTATGTGAATAAAGAGTTTGTATTTTAATTTGATGTATAACAACATTGTAGATGCGGGCAGGCGCAGTAAGTTAGTGGGCGCGATGCATGATAGCAATATAAGGAAGCGCCGTAGCCCGTGACATTTGAACCCTTGAGAAAGTCACGTGGACGAAACCGGTTGGGGAGGAGCTACAGGACGCGTGAGGGATTGCGGAAGTGGGCGGATGTCAGTCGGACGGCGGTATTGCGTGGAGTAAACGGCCGGACGCTGCCCGCTATCTTAACCAACCCTGCGCTTACTTGTATGCCTGTTATGGACATACATATTGACACGTGAGTGTAATAGATTGTGTTTTTAAAAGCAATACATTTTAAAGTGAACTGGATTACGCTATGTGGAGCGTGTTTATATGTTTTTACTTAAGAGGATCTGAGGAGAAGGCTGTGAAGAGCCCACTTGTGACCAGACGGGCTGGTGTTGTACTGAACATACGCATATGATCATTTTTTATGATCTAAGGAGCTGGTGAGTGATCTCACAAGCGGTGTGGTGGTGGATTAAGAAGATAGCAAGTCATTTTGAACAGATTGGGAATCCTGATTGCGCTGATCACTATAGACTATATTTGAGATTTATAAATTGACATTGGGCATCAATTTGGATCGGCAGCATTTGATAAGATTGGGTTGTGTATGAGGAGTTGCGCACGGAAATCATTGTTTATCATACATAACATATGCATTGCAATGTCCAGGTTTGATTTTGCAGCAAGTTATATATAGTAAACTAGCTGATGACCCGGCGTTGCCCGGGTATGTATTTGGCTGGTGTTGGCTTCACCCACTTTTTCTAACCCTAACACACAATTACTCAATGACCAAGTTTGTGAGCTTTGGCATCAATAATTTGTATATTTCCAAAGAAATTAAACAAATCAGATTGGCTGTTTGTGACTCCACCCCTCTCCAGCATTTGAACCCCAGTCACCCAATGACCAACTGTAGCAGGTTTAAGGCATCTGCTATTAACAGGGTAAAAATGGCAGCAATTTAAATATTCCCCTTGAAAATCAACAGGTGAATTTTTATTGGCAATTATAGGCTCCACCTGCTTCCCTGAATACTAATCCAGTCCCCCAGTGACTATCTGGTCAGAGTTTGAGAACCCTGCCATTAACAGTGTAAGAAGGCCTGCAGTTTTTATTTTCCCAGTGAAATTTGTTTTTGGTTCTGCCCACTTTTTGTAACCTGAACATACAGTCACTCAATGACCAAGTCTGTGAGCTTTGCGGTTCTTGGCATCAATAATTTGTATTTTCCCAGTAAAAAAACAAAAATGATTGGCTGTTTGTGGCTCCGCCCAATTTTCTGAATTTGAACCCCAGTGACCCAATAACCAACTGTACCAAGTTTGAGGCTTGTGCCATTAACGGTGCAAGAATGGCAGCAAATTAAATATTCCCCTTGAAAATCAACAGGCAAATTTTGATTGGCTTTTTTAGGCACCACCCACTTTTCTGAATATTAATCTCAGTCACCCAGTGACCAACTGTGCAAAGTTTGAGAACCTTGCCATTAACATTGAAGAAGGGCTGCAGTTTACATTTTCCCGGGGAAATCTGTTTTTGATTCCACTCAGTTACTCAATGACCAAGTTTGCAAGCTTTTGGGCTCCTGGCATCCAAATTGTGTACACCCTACATTATCTTTTCTTTATTACAGTAGCTCAACTGTAAAATAAACGGTAATTCGTTAAGAAAATCTGGATTGCATAAACGTACAACAAGGCTTTTAGCAGGGAGAACAAACATATACTGTATATGCACACCTACGCAGGACTTACCAATCAGAATCAAAGTTAACTGGAGCAGATTTATCACAACCAAAAAAAAAATTAAAAAAACAGCACACACATCAAATGTCCCATTTTGCATGCACTTGTGTTGAAAAATCTGCCCCATTGTCTTGCATCTGTATGATAATAAAATCCCGTATTTAATTATTCTTGTCATATGCAGCAAACACATACCTGTGTGTGCTAGATGGCTGTGGATGCAGCTACACTGTGTCAGCAGATCTTGTCACATGTGGCATGTGCTTCTTTGCTTGCCATGTGCTGCTCTGCCTCCTCCCTCCAGAACATTCTCTAGCTCTTGTCCTTTCAAATATCCCCAATCACTAACAGACAAAGCTTTCCTATGACACCTTTTTCTCTTTCACGCTGGCATGTTCCCAGTTATATGCACTAATATGGGGGTGGGGAGGTGTCAGCTTGAGAGGAGGAAGGGGTTTGCTATAATTAAAGATGAGAAGCAGTAAACAAGCCAGCAAGAAAGTATTCTGGTGCCAGCATTCATCACAGATTTTGGGAAGGCAAAAGATACAGAATTATCTTATGCTTGTTTTGACTACCCGTGACCTGACCCGCACCCGCGAGGAATACCAGCTGCAGCAGCCTTCTTTAGCTGCTGCTAAATTTTCCTAACTGAAGGCTGGCAGCAGAACGTATATCAGCTTGGCTTACTAACTACTAGGATTGGTAGTGCAGCATTAATAATGTGTGACTGTGAGCAAGTGTGGTTTAGCACTTCAGGCAGACAGACTGGCTGCTTTACTGAACTACTCCTGAGCTGCATTTTATATCCCCTCTGAGACAGGTGACACGTCTTCCTTACTGATCACAAGCATCCCTGACACCTGAACACCTGTTACCTACCTGTAGGTTCAGTGCCTAGGTATGGACATGACCCCAGTGGGCACCTCTGGTCCAGGGGTCCCCGTTTGGTCACAACCTCTGCATCCCCTATTGCTGCCACAGCCTGTAGACTTTCTACACTATACTGAGGGCAGACCTATACTGGGGGCAGATGTGTACCTATAATGGGTGCAGACATACGTATACCTCCCCTCTCCATAGGACAGTACATGCAGCCTTCTCTCTGCAGAAGGTAGCCTACGGGCTGTGGGCCAGTGAACTGAAGCGGCGTCTATTTGACGCCGCAAGCCTGTTCACCATCTGGGGACACAACATCTGGCGGGGGGGTGACTGATGTCCCCCCTGCACAGCACTCATGCCCGCCTGGTCAGCTTGGCACCCTCTACAATGGGTCAGAAGGAGGCACAAAGGGGGACAGAAGGAGTCACAGGGGGACTAAAGGAGGCACATGGAGACAGAAGGAATCACAAAGGGATACAGAAGGAGGCACAAAGGGATACAGAAGGAGGCACAAAGGGATACAGAAGGAGGCACAAAGGGATACAGAAGGAGGCACAAAGGGATACAGAAGGAGGCACAAAGGGATACAGAAGGAGGCACAAAGGGATACGAAGGAGGCAGAGTGGGACTAAAGGAGGAACAGGGGGGCAGAGGTAGCACAAGGGGACAAATAAAGGCAAAGGGGACAGAAGGAGGCACAAAGGGCACAAAAGGAGGCAGAGATGGCACAAAGGGGGGGGAGAAGGATGCACAAGGCACAGAGGTGTCAGCTGCCTGCAACTTACGCTAAGTTAATTCAGCAGAAGCAAGTAATAGAACAGCCACAGGGGTATGGCTTCATCTTGGGTGGGGCTTAATTTGGTGGCGGGGCTTAATTCTGCAACATGGCGCCCCCCAGGACCAATGGCACTCCAGGCAATGGCCTGGACTGCCTATGCCTAGAGGCGCCCCTGAGGGGAAGAATATTAAATGAAGGGGGGGGACAGGGAGTAGCAGAGAAAAAAAAAGCCGACCAGCATACATTGCTACTTCTCGTTTGCGGCTCTGCATACGAATTAGAAGCTGGGGACAAGAGGATCTAAAAATCATTAATTTAAAAGTGAGAATGATTTTTAACTGTGCCAGTGCCTTTCTAGCATCTTTTTATTCTTTATTAAAGAGGCATATCCAGAACTATTTTCTAAATTTATGATTAACAGTTACTCTTTAAAGGGATACTGTGGGGGGGGGGGGGGGGGGGGGGTCGGGGGAAAATGAGTTGAACTTACCCAGGGCTCCTAACGGTCCCCCGCAGACATCCTGTACCAGCGAAGCCACTCACCGATGCTCTGGCCCCGCCTCCAGTTCACTTCTGGAATTTCAGACTTTAAAGTCTGAAAACCACTGCGCCTGCGTTGCCGTGTCCTCGATCGTGCTGATGTCACCAAGAACGCACAGCGCAGGCCCAGTATGGTCTGTGTCTGTGCAGTACACTCCTGGTGACATCAGCGGGAGTGAGGACATGGCAACGCAGGCGCAGTGGTTTTTAGACTTTAACCTATTTTGGTTCCTGGAGGTAGAAACTACGTCCAGGAACCATGCGCGCTACCGCGCGCTCCCGCGGCCGATCGCGCGCGTGCACGCGCATTCCCGGCCGCGGATTCGGTAGCCACGGAATCAATGTATCGGGCTATGGTGCCCGATCACTGATTCCTCTCCCCCGCTGAAAAAGCGACAGCTTCTCTCGGAAGCTGTGCTTTTTCTGGCCGTTGCCTCCCCCCTGCGTCACTCTAAGCGTGTGTTACGCTTAGAGTGACGTCATGTAAACAAACTCATGGCCATCTTGTGGCCAAAAAGTAAAACTACAACTAAAAGTAAAAAAAATGAAAAACAACATACAATTACATTATAAAACTATAGTTTACATCCCATCCTCCCAAAAAATACCCCCAAAAAATTTTTAATATAAAAAAAAACAAAAACATTACAATAAAAAAAAATACATGTAAATATTTACCTAAGGGTCTAAACTTTTTCAATATCAAAGTAAAGATGAAATATTTCTATATTTTTTTCATTTTAAACTTGTAAATAGTGATAGATGCAAAACGGAAAAAATGCATCTTTATTTCCAAATAAAATATTGTCGCCATACATTGCGATAGGGACATAATTTTAACTGTGTAATAACCGGCACATATGAGCAAATACAATACGTGAGTTTTAATTATGGAGGCATGTATTATTTTAAAACTATAATGGCTGAAAACTGAGAAATAATGATTTTTTTTCCATTTTTTCTTATTCTTCCTGTTAAAATGCATTTACAGTAAAGTGGCTCTTAGCAAAATGTACCACCCAAAGAAAGCCTAATTGGTGGCGGAAAAAACAAGATATAGATCAGTTCATTGTGATAAGTAGTGATAAAGTTATAGGCTAATCAATGGGAGGTGAACATTGCTCAAGTGAAAACGACGGAACGCGAATGGGTTAAAGTCTGAAATTCCAGAAGTGAACTGGAGGCGGGGCCGGAGCATCGGTGAGTGACTGCGTGGGCGCAGGATGTCTGCGGGGGACCGTTAGAAGCCCTGGGTAAGTTCAACTCATTTTCCCCCGACCCACCTACAGTATCCCTTTAAGAGTGAGGAATTTCACATCAACCTCCTCAATAGGCTCAAACGCAACCCAATTCAGAACCAATGAAAAACCCATCTTCCGAAAAAAGTTTTCAAAGCAGACCTAAAGTCTTAATATGTCTCTGCCTCTTAAAGAGAATCTGTACTGTGAAACTTTTACATAAATAAACGTACCAGCCTGTTTGTTGTCTTCTCCTAGCCCCCTCTGTGACATTTTCGCCTCTCCCGCTGCTTTCCTGGTGATAGAAATCACTGTTGTATTCATTGTTTTTGTAAACAATGAAGATGGCCGCCAAACAGGAAATGCGTCATCAGAGCAGGTGCCCGTTTGCAGAAGCTCCTCTCAAATGTGACTTAATTAGTGGAATGTTACTCCCATGCTTGTCTGAGCTCAGCACTGATCTCTGCACTCACAGCTGTTTGAAACATCTCAGCTCCAGGAGCCTTGTAGAGAAGCTGGCTGTGAGCAGAGACATTGCCTGTGACTCATACACACAGGAGAGCCTGCAGGGGGCATAACTTCTCCCCATCACAGCAGAGAGTGCATTCCTCTTTGTCTAGACAAGCCTTGACAAGAAAAGATGATTAGATATATTACAGAGACAGTGCAACTAGAAAAGGCTGCAGTAATCCAGACCACATTAGAACAGGTATACGAACTTATAGGATAAAAGAAATAAGGCTGAAAATTTTGTTACAGAGTCTCATTAAAGTGCAACTGTTGGGCAAAAAATCAAAAACAATTCTTAATTTTTATCTGGTAAACAAGTAAAAAGGATGCTAACTAGGCAATCCAAAATGTAAAATCCCTATTACTGTTCTTGTTGATAAATTATCATTCCCCAGTTTATCTGACTCTTATTTGGTACAAGGAAGTTGCAAGATATGCTGGGTTGTCATGTTTTACTTCTGTACTTCCCCTCAGACAACCTCCTGAGCGGTATGCCCGACACTGTCGTGCAAGGCATTTTTGCTGAAAGCGGTATGCACGACAGTGTCTCCTGTATCAGAGGCGGAGTCCTTAACCATTACACTATCCAGCCACATGCAGGAGCCCCTACACCTAACTAACTTATACAGTGGGGCTCCTGTACCAAGCTAGCCTATCCTGGGGTGCACCTAGCGTAGGTGTAGATCCCTAGCCTATACTGGGGGGCACCTACTTAGCCTATCTTTGGGGGCATCTACTTAGCCTTTCCTGGGGGCACCTACCTCGCCTATCCTGGGGGGACCCATCTCGCCTATCCTGGGGGGCACCTACCTCGCCTATCTTTGGAGGGCACCTAAGCAGCCTATCCTGGGGGACACCTACCTAGCCTATGCTGGGGGACACCTACCTAGCCTATCCTGGGGGCATGTACCTACCTAGCATATCCTGGGGATACCTGCATCTATTTAGCCTATACTGAGTGACACCTGTACATACCTAGCCTATACTAGGGGACACTTATCTACCTAGCCTATACTGAGTGACACCTGTACTTACCTAGCCTGTACTGGGGGGACACCTGTACCTAGCTATCCTGTACTGGGGCCACCTAGACCTGGCTACCTACAATAATCTGCGGGAGATTCCGTAGACAGATGGGCACCACGCGGTGGTCACACAGGACAGGTAATGTATAAATGCACACACGGGAGTACATTTTTACATTGAGGGGGCAGCGATTAGGCAACGGGCGCAATTTCATGTTGAAATTTATCGGGAATCAGCCTGTGGAGTATGGTTAGCCAACCAATCTCTCTCTAATCGGATTTGATTACAGAAAGATTTGTCTTTTGGTTGAATCTGCCCAACATCTCTAGATGTATGGCCACCTTTACTTTTGGCTTGGAAGTATAAATGATCAGAGATTTTGGGGAGTAATGTTGAAATTTAGTTTAGATTTTGTGTTTCAAGCTTTTATTCGACTCAAAATGTACACTAGAACCCTGCTTGACACATTTTGTTAAGTTACAGGAAAAAAGGTTATGAAAATTAATTGGATCACTTTTTGCACAGAATTTCAGCAGAAACTGAACGCCGAGGAGGTTAACTAATGCAGCCTGATCCCATGTGATGGCTGAAGAAAAGCCGATAATATTTTTAGGCTTCATACGGGACAATATCTGTGTCTTTTCCCTTCCTATCGTACTTGTGTCTGTATATATATGGATTTTTCACCTTTGAGTGTAATACTCCCCTTTGTTCTTGGTGTTTATCGACTTGTGTACTTGCATCTGAATTCATGTTTAAAGGGACGGGTCGGGGGCCTTTAAGTCTTTTGATCATGAGCCAGATCTCCAATTGTACTGTATAAAGTCTTGAAACTTCATTACTGGCAAGTCTAACATGAGCTTTTCAGATGGGAATACATGTAGCAATTTAAAACCAATAGAGGTAGAGTTTTAGGCTGGGAGCACACCTGCAGATGCAATTTTGGAGCCACTTTTTCAAAGCGTGTGGCTCTCTACATTCACTTTTTCTGCATTTCATTTTCTTCAATCGTTCACAATTTTCTAGTCTAGTTCATGGTGAAAATCTTATAGATTGGGAATATATGTGTTGTGTGGTAAAAAGCAAAGTAGTTGCAAAGTGGGTTATTTTTGAATTGCAGCAAAAACTGCAAATGTAAGGGTGACGTGGCTATTCAAATGCCAGTTCATTTTTTTTATGCCCCTGCATGTAACAAACATAATTCTGGTAAGTGTGCTCCTAGCCTTAAGGTGCCCATACATCAGGCGACTTGGCAGGCGATCGACCATCCAATTCGATTATTATAATCGAATTGGATGAAAATCGTTGCCACCATGTGCACGCCCGACCGACAAAGCGACAAATTTCGGGACAGAAATTTGTCGCTTTGTCTATCGCGCATGCTGCAAGATGTCCAGCCGAAGTTGGTTGGTCGGGTGTGCAGCAGCGATTTCTGAGCAAGCGATGAGACGACGAACCCCCCGCTGCAATGTATAAATGTGCCCCCCATGTGCATTTATACATTACCTGTCCTGTTGCAGCCTCCGCAGCAGCTATCCGTATTAGCTACTGGCGTCTGACGCTACGCGCCGTCACATGCTATGCGCCAGTGGCGCATACGGAATACTGCCCGGAGGTTACGGGACACCCGGGGAGGCTGCAACAGGACAGGTAACGTATAAATGCACACTGGGTGCACATCTATACATGGGGGGGGGGGGGGGGGGGGGGGCAGCGGCAGTGCGGAGGCAGCGGGCTCAGGCGATACTCTGAAGAGTTCACGATAAAATCGGACAGGAATCAGCCTGTAGTGTATGGGCAGAATTAACAAGAGACAAATGTATCTCTAATCAGATTCGATTAAGAGATAAATTTGTCTCTGTGGAATCTGCCCACAATCTTTAGGTCTATATCTGCCCATAACCTTTAGAGTAACTTTCAGGCATAGAATCATTCCCCGTTTATAAATGGGGGTGTTGAAAATAAACACAGACACTTACCTGGGGCCAGGGCCGGAGCTACCATAGGAAAAAATGGGCAATTGCCCCAGGGCCCCAGAGCCTGTAGGGGCCCCCAAGTTGTCCTTCCCCCATGTTAACTGTTGCTCCCCAGGGACTCTGCAGTCTGTTGAGTTGGGAGGTGATTGGGGGAGGGTCAGCAGCCAGCTCAGGGGCCCAGGAGGGAAATTTAGCTGCAACAAAGGGCCTCTAATGACGCTTTTTGGTCAAGGGGTGTCTGTTGGGGGGCCTTCAGGCTAATTTTGCCCTAGGGCCCAATTGATACTTGAACCGGCCCCTGCCTGGGGCTTCTATCAGCCCCCTGCAGCGGTATTGTCCTACGCCGACGTCAAACGATCCACCGTTCCCCACCGCCATTCCCGGTCTAGCGCGGCATCCCATCCAACTGTGGCTGCGCGGCCGTGCGCATGCTCTCTCCTCAACCCTCCCCCCCCCCCCCGAGAACCCTTTAACTACTGCAGCCTGATCGGCTGAAGCCTCTTTCCCTCCTGTTATCCCCTCCCACACCTCTGTTCCTCTCCGATTGGCCAATATTTCTCATGCTGAGACAATGCACTTTCTATAGTGAAGGCCGGGCAAGTCAGGCAGGGGGCACCTACCTCACCAATCCTGTGGGGCAACTACCTTGCCTATCTTTGGAGGGCACTTAAGCAGCCTATCCTGGGAGGCACCTACCTAGCCTATCCTGGGGGACAAGTAAGGAGAGGAGAGTAAGGGAGGAAATTCCATCAGGATTGGCTTCAAAATAGCCACACTTAAAATGGGAAATGCTAAGAAGGATTTTCTCTTTTTTTACTGTAGAAAAATCACCAAAATCAAAATGTGGACAGTGCAATACATATGTTATGTGAGTAAGCATGTATCTACTTACAATGGTTTGCAAAAGTATTCGGCCCCCTTGAAGTTTTCCACATTTTGTCACATTTCTGCCACAAACATGAATCCATTTTATTGGAATTCCACGTGAAAGACCAATACAAAGTGGTGTACACGTGAGAAGTGGAAAGAAAATCATACATGATACATTTTTTACAAATTAATAACTGCAAAGTGGGGTGTGCGTAATTATTCAGCCTCCTGAATCAATACCTTGTAGAACCACCTTTTGCTGCAATTACAGCTGCCAGTCTTTTACGGTATGTCTCTATCAGCTTTGCACATCTAGAGACTGAAATCCTTGCCCATTCTTCTTTGCAAAACAGCTCCATAAGATTAGATGGACAGCGTTTGTGAACAGCAGTTTTCAGATCTTACCACAGATTCTCGATTGGATTTAGATCTGGACTTTGACTGGGCCATTCTAACACATGAATATGTTTTGTTTTAAACCATTCCATTGTTGCCCTGGCTTTATGTTTAGGGTCGTTGTCCTGCTGGAAGGTGAACCTTCGCCGCAGTCTCAAGTCTTTTGCAGACTCCAAGAGGTTTTCTTCCAAGATTGCCCTGCATTTGGCTCCATCCATCCTCCCATCAACTCTGACCAGCTTCCCTGTCCCTGCTGAAGAGAAGCACCCCCAGAGCATGATGCTGCCCCCACCATATGTGACAGTGGGGATGGTGTGTTCAGAGTGATGCGCAGTGTTAGTTTTCCGCCACACATAGCGGTTTGCATTTTGGCCAAAAAGTTCCATTTTGGTCTCATCTGACCAGAGCACCTTCTTCCACATGTTTGCCGTTTCCCCCACATGGCTTGTGGCAAACTGCAAACGGGAGTTCTGATGCTTTTCTGTTAACAATGGCTTTCTTCTTACCACTGTTCCATAAAGGCCAACTTTGCGCAGTGCACAACTAATAGTTGTCCTATGGACAGATTCCCCCACCTGTGCTGTAGATCTCTGTAGCTCATCCAGAGTCACCATGGGCCTCTTGACTACATTTCTGATCAGCACTCTCCTTGTTCGGCCTGTGAGTTTACGTGGATGGCCTTGTCTTGGTAGGTTTACAGTTGTGCCATACTCCGTCCATTTCTGAATGATCGCTTGAACAGTGCTCCGTGGGATGTTCAAGGCTTTGGAAATCTTTTTGTAGCCTAAGCCTGCTTTAAATTTCTCAATAACTTTATCCCTGACCTCTCTGGTGTGTTCTTTGGACTTCATGGTGTTGTTGCTCCCAGTATTCTCTTAGACAACCTCTGATGCCCTCACAGAGCAGCTGTATTTGTACTGACATTATACTACACACAGGTGCACTCTATTTAGTCATTAGCACTCATCAGGCAATGTCTATAGGCAACTGACTGCACTCAGACCAAAGGGGGCTGAATAATTACGCACACCCCACTTTGCAGTTATTGATTTGTAAAACATGTTTGGAATTATGTATGATTTTCGTTCCACTTCTCACATGTACGCCACTTTGTATTGGTCTTTCACGTGGAATTTCAATAAAATTGATTCAGGTTTGTGGCAGTAATGTGACAAAATATGGAAAATTTCAAGGGGGCCGAATACTTTTGCAAGCCACTGTATGAAGGTTTTTTTTCTGAGATAGTATAGCTCAAAAGCTCCTCTCTAAAAAAAACAAAATGTGTCCCATTCACTCTGGAGTGTTACACCAGCGATTTCAGTAGTGCTTTCAATCGCTGGCGATTACTAGCATTTTGAAAACCGCTACTGCAATGTAAAGCAGGGCTGTGGAGTCGGTACAAAAATCCACCGACTCCGAAGGTTAGGATTCCACCGACTACATCTCCTCTAATTTGCATATTACAATTTTGTTGATTGAAAGTATGTAACATGACATGCATCTCTTAACTGCCAACGCTTAGGAATTTTAAAATACAGCTGAAGTGAGAGGGATATGGAGGCTGCCATATTTATTCCCTTTTAAACAATACCAGTTATCTGGCTAGCTGGCTGATCTTCTGCCTTTAATACTTTTAGACCCTAACTAGTGTAACTGCCTAATACACTATGAAGTCACCCCGACTCTGCCTATGCCCAATTCCGTCTGAAACCACTTCCCTATTAGCAAAAATCAATATAGCAGTTTTTGAGGTGGTGGCCTTTTATAATCTGCATGACAAAGAGGTCGGGCTGTGACGTATGCGCAGCCACCCTCTAATTCCTGTTCCGTTTGCTACAGTTTACAATCCTGAAAGCAGTCAGCACTGCAGGCAAAGTAACCTTTTGGGTTGGTCGGCGAGTCCACACACAGTCCATTTTCGATTGTATGCACTATCGATACAATCTGTGACCTCATCCACCATTTCGCAATTAAGCATGCTAATATGCCAAGTTTAACTCTTGCTAAAACCTGTAAGAAAAAGGGTTAATTCACAACCTTTCTAGAGATAGCAAAACTAACAATATTAATATCAAAATGGTTAAGGTAACATTCTCTCAGGAAACAAACTCTTTGCAGAGATTTCAGAACAGCACTTGAAACGATTCTTTAATCATTTAAAGAAATAAAGCAGAACTAAATATTGCAATTGAAACAAATTGATAAGGTAAAAATAAGGATTAAAAGTGAAAATAACGGGAAATCATGTCATAAGTAGTCTGAGTCAAATTACCGTATGTCCTTTAAAGTCCAATTATAGAAGGTTCTGTGGATAGAAGTCTGTGGATAAAAAAAGCCAATCCTCTATGTTATATGGATGGCTGGGCTCTCTCCCCAGCCTGTGTTCAGAAGTATTTTTAACCATTTTTTCTGTTAGAGGGTGAAGATAGCAAGAGGAGAGGGGCTGTGTCTGTCACATGACCCTTTCTCCACCCCTTTGTTATGACAGGCAGAAAAGAATATGCAATACCTGAAATGGTCATATCTCGGCGACAGCTGATCAGAACCCTCAGAGAATGACACATGCGTACTCCTGGCATTCTCGGTGTCACAAAGACACCAAAGACGTGTATTGAAATTTTCCACTTGGATGGTCTTGCCACAAAAAAAAAAAAAAAAAAAAAAAAATCATAATAATTATCTGCTAATTTTGACATGACCAGCATTGACGGAAAACTGATTAATTTAGTAGAATGTCTAAATGACTTATTCTTTCATCCCAAGGTGAATTAAAAGTAATTTCTGTAACTCTGGTTCTAAAGAATTTACGATGTGCGATATTGCGAATTTACGATATGTGCGAATTTACGATATGCGCTGGTTCAGCTATAGTGTCCTTATCAAAACCTTTGTAGCAGATCTTGAAGGTATGATATATCTCTGGTTTAGGGCCCGTTTCCACTAGTGCCACACAAGTCAGTGAGACGCGCGGCGGCACTTCCGGGTGTGCAGGATCGCAGGCAAATCCCAGAAGCCGTGCCATGCACGGCTATGGGATTCGCAGCCACCTGCACGAAAACTGTGGGCAGTGTCGGCCGAATCGATAGCGCAAGCGATACGGCCGGCGGCACCATAGTTTCCTATGGCAAAGTTTCCCTGTGCGATTTGTGTGCGGGGGAAACTGCGGATTCGGAGCGGAAACGGCTCCAGTGGAAACGGGCCCTCAGGGTTTATGTGGCTCCCTCTAGGGAACGACTGTAAAGTGAATCTGTTTTATGGCACCCTCTCCAGGGAGAGATAAACAACCATTTCCTGTGTAGCAGAGGTCTGGGCTGAAATGAACACTGCTTTTCTTTTAAGCTAAGTTAAAGGAGCACTCCAACTCAGGCTTTGTGTACTCATTTTCATATGATTGCGCGGATGGCGCATTTCAGATGGTGACTCCGTCCGTCACAGATTTTAAAGCTGCCCAATCTGACCAAAAATAAAACTAATCTCTCACACGCCCACATGCAATACGTCGGCAACCACGTGGGACACATGCATGTGAAGAAGAGGGCGGAAACAGAGGCGGACGACGACAGGTAAAGTATTCATGCACGGGCACTGGGACGCAAAACACCGGGACTTGGGGGCAATGCAGCAATGTGTGTGTGATGTCACACGGCGGGGAGGGGAGGCTTCAAATCAGTTTGCTAGCCAAGCAGCCAACGCTGGCCTCTGTACACACCTATCGGATAAGGCAGTTGTTATTAGCCACTTCGGTGGACTTTAGTCAAACGTAAGAAGCTTAAGTTGTATGGTCTTTATTGCGCATTCTGATTGACTTGAGATTATATAGTATTGTTATATTAAAATATTCTGCAACCTACATGCTGCACTGTCTATGAGAATATATGATGATAAGTCCCTGTACACTGCCCAGTTGACATATGTGCTTGCTTTGTTAATATTGTTTTGTTAGCTTGTGTATTGTATTTCACCATTTCAGCCCAAGGGTATTTTTCACCTTATGGACGAGAGGAATTTTCCCATTTCAGCCCTCCTCCCTTTCATTCCCCAATAACTTTACTACTTATCACAACAAAATGATCTGTACCTTGTTTTTTCCGCCACCAATTAGGCTTTCTTTGGGTGGTACATTATGTTAAGAATTATTTTATTCTAAATGCATTTTAATGGAAATAATTAAGAAAAAAAGGGAAAAAATAATTTCTTAGTTTTCATCCATTATAGTTTTAAAATACCACATGCTGCCGTAATTAAAATCATACATTTTATTTACCCATTTGTCCCGGTTATTGCAACGTTAAAATTATATCCCTAGTATAATGTACGGTGACAATATTTTATTAGGAGATAAAAAAGGTATATTTTTACAGTTTTACATCCATCGCAATTTTTTATCCCATAAAATTTACTCTTGACATATTAATTTTTTTTTATTCCCTGAAGTCAGTAGGTGTAATGTTACTATTTGGCCACAAGATATCCCCGCTGAGCAAATCCTATTAGCATACTAGTATGCTACATAGGAAACAATGTGTTGCTACATTGTAACTAGGGAAGTGACACAGGCTTCAATGGAAGCCTGTGATCACGTGTGGCCTGCGGGGAGATTAATGAATAGGAACTTTGTTCCCATTCATAAATCTAACGATCGTCAGCAGAAATCAGCGGCGGAAGGAAGCACGGCGGCTCCATTTGAGAATAATCACCGTTTAACAAAAACAGTGTTTATTCTCGGCGGACATGTACGGACTGGCACAGGGGACTTTTGTCCCCTGCAGCCAATCCCCCCTGCTACCAGCAACATTGAAATCGCGGGCATTTGCCCACACGATCGCGTCCAAACCGCCCAAACTGCAGAGAAGCGACTAGCGCGTCCCTGCGGCTGTAGTAGCTGCCGCTGCGGGCGTGTGGCTTATATCCGTGCTGCATAAATGGTTAATTAAACATGGTACAGACTGTGTGACATCATCTTGTACTCTGGATGTTTTATCATGCTGCAAGCTGTGACCTATGATAAATTAAACCTTTTTCTATGGTAAAAACAAAACAAAAAAAAACACATCCCAGACTGAAAAGAACCCACCATGCTATGACCTAACATTGAAGAATAAATATGCACTGCTGTCTTAGGGATGGTTCAGATGGACGGTTCTGCCATGGTAAACGACAGCTGCAGCACTCGATTAGATGCTGTCCATATACAGTAGATGAATGGACAGCAGTCGGTACTATCGCTCACCGCCATTTACTGTCGTTTGCACAACTGCCATGTTTCGATCCCGTGAGTGCAGCTGAAAGCTGACAAATGCTTTCAGCACACTTGCAGAAAAGCATTTGGAACGAGACGCCAGACTGGTTCAGATGTCTATCTGAACCAGCCCTTAACTGTTCCTTTAAATGCCTTCAAATGCCACGTAAAAGTTTTCCAGTTGTGTGCAGCTATCATCAGAGCTTAGTAATTATAGCTATAACTTGCACCTTACAGATTTATTGTTTTGTTTCACTTTAAAATTTCAGAACCCAGCAAAAGCCTTTCCTTGTTAGAGGTACAGACTAACCAGCAAGCTCATGGTGACCCAGAACTCATTGGAGTGTGTAAGGGGCCACAATGGTCCTAAATGCCCCCTTACTAAAATGCTATGGAAAACAAAAGTTCGCTTTCTTAAAACAGAAAGCATTCAGGTTGGAGTGAGCTCCGAGATGTCTCCCAGTGCATCACTGCTGAATATATGCAAATTAACCATTGTTGTCCTTAGAAGCTAAACACCTCCAGAACCGCTGGAATGCAATTATGTGACAGCTTGTTTATTTGTACAGAGCCATAGTAATTCAACATGCTTGTTAATTAGCAAACTAACGATTATTTGAACACTTGAAGAGCAAGTTGGTCACTCACACTATTATAAAAACAATGGAGACACCGAGAGCCCAGTGTAGTATGTACTGGTAAAGTTGAATATGAGAAGTATATAGATATACTCACAAACAAGGGTTACCGTCCAGGTAACCACTATATCGGCAGGTGGGGAGGATTAGACCTGTCCCCCCTCCACCAAGGGTGGACTCAGGAACTGTATAAGCAAACAGTGGCACCAGTAGAATAAAACACACTAAAAATGTTAAAATGACCTCCGTCAAGCAGCCATGCTACCTACATCCAATCTTAGGGAAAAAAAAGAAAGAACAGCCCTTAATACATTGAGAAATAACTATAATCTAGTTCTAAAACCAGCAGATAAGGGATGAGGCATAGTCATACTTCTTAACAACCGCCTCACGCCAACGGGCGTGAGCGTGTCGGAAGTAGTTCTGCGCCTGCGCAGTCCGTTCCGGCCCACGTGGTGGCGATTGGCAGCGCCGCTCGCGCAGGCGCAGTACAGGCCGACCTGGAGGTCGGCCTGACATTGCCGGGGACTGGGACGGAGCTGCGGCGAACGGCTGACTGCAGAGCTGCGGCGAGGGACATGCTGGAAGCTTGGGGCTGGAGGAAGCCCCGGGTAAGTAGCACTTATTTTCTCCTGATAACCCCTTTAAAGTTACTTGTATTCAAACAGCAAGTCATTTTTTGACAGGCAATGACAGATGTCTCCCAAAAGATAATAGGACAATGTACAAGAGGCATTGTTGTGTGAAACAAAAAATGCCTCAGCTTTTATTTACATTTGAGCGAAAAGTGTTCAGTCCTCTCTTAACCTTATCCCTATTTTTATGCGTTTAATGCTTTTACTAATCTTAAATATAGAGAGATATAAAGATAGATATATATTTGTTTATATACTTTTACTCATGATTATGACTATATATTTCTATGACGACTTATTTTGTGTACATGCGTCCTTTTTGACGCACCCAGCTCCCTTCAATTGATGCCTGATGACATCACGGGCACGCGTGTCCATGCGTCCATTACCACACGTGCGACAGGTCCCATTACAATACGCGTGCGCATGTGTCCTTTGACATATGTGCACAGCATGACATTTCCGCCTATACCAAATGTGGTTCCCGGAACCTCCAGACGGACTTTACCTTCTCCATTCTCCCCCTTTTTTCTCCCCCTCCCCCCCCTTTTCTTTTCCTCTTTCTCTCTAGGTTTTCCCTTCCTCCCTCCCTCCCCTTATTGCTTACCTCATTAACTGTTTCTCTGTAAGGAAAAAAATATTTATTGCTTTTGTTTTTATTGCAAATAATTTCTATATCATGTGATTATTGAATGTACATGCTTTACTGAGCCAGCTTTCTCTGTCACACAGTCATATGCTCTTTTTCTATTGCCTGACAAAATAGGATACACCAGTGAAACGTATTGCACTTGCACATTTTGGCGTATATAATTAAATTGTTGCTTGTTGTTTCCATACAAAAGAGTTTTTGTGTATGCTTGGAGGAGGTAAGTCCACCTCATACTCCTTTTAACATTTTGAGTGTGTTTTATTCGACTGCCGCCTCTGTTTGCATATACACACTCACACTATTATGGCTGTCACATTAGCCACTTAAAGAGAACCAGAGATGAAGCACCCTCGTGTATTTTATTACATTTATCAGTGGGAACATGACAGTAAACACCTACCCTGCTTTTAGTTTCATTGTTATCTGCTTAATTAGTCTATTAGCAACTGTGATAAGAATCCACCGACTATTCAGTCGAGGTTTGACCTGGAATCATTATAGCTGAGTCACTCCTCTGTGTAGTCTTTTCAAGCCCAAGCCTTCCCCTCTCCTGGCTTAGATTTCCTGCTTTGCATACTGAGAGCTGTGATGATATGGGAGAGGCTGCTGCTCCTGAGAGAGGAGCTCTGTGGCTGTAATATGATCCCTGTGTGCTCTGTGTGCACTCTGTCTGCATACTGTAGATTCTGATAATAACTGCAGTTTTATTCCTATGAGAGACACTTCCTACAGGCAGCTGTACATCATACCAAAATGAAAGCACATAGATGAAAGGCTGCATTTAGCCTAGATAGCAGCATAGTCTCATATGGCCTAGACAGCACATCCAGAACAACTCATAACCCGTAAGGAGAAGGGGTATGAGCCGGCGGCCATATTTGATTTTTCCTGGAGCAATAATGGATAAAAACCACTCAAAGGCACACCAGAGCGGCAAAATTATCAGGTAGAGCATTTATTCTTTACAAGCTATCAACTGATATGTTTATTTTGTGTGAATCGTTCATCTCTGGTTCCCTTTAAAAAGGAATTATTCTTCTACTACTGCAGAAATAGCACCATTGCATCACAGTTACCAAGTCCCCACTGAAAATAAAGTTCTTAGGAGCAGGGATGGTCAATGAGATGCAAATAATTTTGAGTTGCTGTAGGATTATACAAATTCTATATGCAAATATATGCAGCTTAAAATGGACCAATCATATCCCAGCAATGTGGCATTCTATTGGTCTGTCTTTAAGCCACATAAATTTGCGTACAGAATTTACATTATTTGCATCTCAATTACATCCCTGCTTAGGAGGAGATTGAATAGCTGCCTGCTATGTTACATGCTTTTAATAATAAACAACGTCAAAGAAGACAACAGTAATATATTTGGTGCTATAAAAATCCAATAAGTAATAATAAAAAATAATAAACAGTGCTGGATGCACACATTTTTTGTCACAAATCTAATTTCAGCTTGGATTTACTAAGGACAGGTCCTACTCTCACCAACATGCTCAGCTTTTATGAAGTGGTGAATGCACATTTAGACCTTGAGACAGGTATCAGTAGTGTACATGGACTTTGCAAGGGCTTTTGACACAATTCCCCACAATAGCCTGGTACAGAAGCTGAGGATACAGGAACTAGGAAAACATGAGTGTATGTGGACAGAGAACTGGTTAGGAGACAGAAGGCAAAGGAGTGGTGGTAAATAAGTCAAATTAAAAATGAGAAACTGTTAGCAGTAGGGTCCTGCATGGGTCAGTACTAGGTCCAATCCTTTCAACGTATTTATTAATGATATAGCAGATAGTAATGTCAAAATCTTTGCAGATTATACAAAATTATGCAGAATTATAGACACCAAGCAAGAAAGTGACATTTTGCAACAGGATCTCAACAGTATGGCTATACGGGCAGGTAGATGGCAAATTAAACGGAATGTAAATAATTGTAAGGTCATGCACCTTGGACATACCAATGGCAGAGCAACATATATGATAAATTGCTTACAGCTGTGAACATCAAAATTGGAGAAGGACTTGGTAATACTGGTTGATAAATTAAACACCCATATTCAATGCCAAGCAGCAGATAAAGCAAATTCTGGGATGCATAAAACGGGTAATAAAAATCACGAGATGCTAGTATACTACTCGCTCTGTATAAATCACTAGTGAAGCCATATCTGCAGTATTACATACAGTTTTAGGCACCACACTACAGTTAGTGCTAGTAAGTCGGGCATCTAAATTAAATCAGAGGGAAGGATGGTCTTCACTTAACCTCCTGAGCGATAATCCCGAGCTGAGCTCGGGGTATGTCGCGCAGGAGGATTTCTCAGGCCCCGCTGGGCCGATTTGCATAATTTTTTTTTTGTTACACGCAGCTAGCACTTTGCTAGCTGCGTGTAACTTCCGATCGCCGCCGCTCGCCGCCGATCCGCCGCTACCCGCCGTTCCGCGCAGCCCCCCCCCTCCCCAACCCCTTGCGCAGCCTGGCCAATCAGTGCCAGGCAGCGCTGAGGGGTGGATCGGAACTCCCTATGACGTCACGACGTCCATGACGTCGGTGACGTCATCCCGCCCCGTCGCCATGGCGACCAGGGAAGCCCAGCAGGAAATCCCGTTCTGAACGGGATTTCCTGCTTACTCTGATCGCCGAAGGCGATCGGAGTGGGTGGGGGGATGCCGCTGCGCTGCGGCTATCATGTAGCGAGCCCTGGGCTCGCTATATGATTTAAAAAATAAAAAAAATTAAAAAAATAGTGCTGCGCCACCTCTTGGGCGATATAATTGTATCGCCCAGAGGGTTAAGGTGCCCATACATCAGAAGATGTAAGAACAGATAGACCAAGAGATCTCTCATTGATTGAATCCGATCGGAGAGAAATCTGTTGCCTGTTCATACCACCATGCCGTACACAGAGGACGCTGGAAAGCCGCTAGGAGCTACAGGAAGATTAGAAGAAGATGGCGCTGGAGGCTCGTTAAGCATTTAATACTGCATGGGGGAGGAGACCTCAGACTAGCTATTCCTAAAAGGAAGCAATCGGCAAGCACATGTATCCAGCATCAGGCGATCCCCATCAATGCAAGATACTGGGAACTTTGCTGTAATTGGCTAAAAGCATCCACAACTTCATTAGACGATATCAATATTTAAATATCACAGCGATAAAAGGCTTACCTGCATTAGAATAAGCAACACTGGGTTATTCTTCTCCAGGGCAATATCAAAGGCAGTTTTACCAAATTTGCTGTAAGCATTGATGTCTGCTCCACTCTTCAGGAGCAGATCGACGACATCTTGCCGATCACGCTCTGCAGCCCAATGTAAAGGGGTCATTTCCAACATGTCCCTTGCATTTACACTGGCTCCATTCTGAAAAGTAATAAAAATAAAGATACATAAAAAAAATTTTAAAAAAAGCACAATATAATTTTACCGTACAAAAATACACACATTGCCTTGAGTCCTGACAAATATATTACTCAGGTGCTGACCTAGCATAATAAACTAGTATTGGGAGAAACTGTTTCCATCAAAGTTTGCTCTATGACAGATGTTGGCAACCTTAATTCGGTGACCAAAGGCATTGAACGTGCAATGGATGTTCAGATGCTTGCTAAGGCACAGACTTTTTCTCTTGGGTACTGCCAGTAGTTACCCATCTTGGGCTGCAGCTTCCCTGCAACTGGTAAATCCCAGCACTTCACCACTAAGTGTAAGTGGGGACAAATATGCCAAGAAGTGTAAAGGGGCCCATATTACTAACGATTTTCCCGCCGATATACGGCCGATTAGATCACAGTGATCGAATCGGCTGTGAAATCGCCACGCACACCGCTGACAGAACGATAGATTTCCGTCCGAAATTGATCGTTCCCATCGATTCCCGTCAATCCGTCCGTGCGGAAGATTTTTCCTCGATCGCCGACGGGTCGGGAGTGAGTCGATAGCGGCGTTCGAATGCCCGACGACCGAGGCAATACAGCGGGTATACATTACCTTTTCCGGCCGGCGCGAGTCCCCTGGTCCCCGCTGTCTTCTTTCCGCGCTGGGTTCCGGACCGGCTGCAGCTACACAGAACTTCCTGTCCCGGCAAAAGGTTTAAACAGTAGAGCGCCCTCTACTGTTTAAACTTCCCCTGGACAGGAAGTTCAGTAGCTGCAGGAACGGTCTGGAGCCCGGAGCAGAGAAGACAGCGGGGACCAGGGGACTCGCGCCGGCCGGAACAGGTAATGTATGCGCGGGGGGGGGGGGGGGGGGGGAGCGGCAGCTCCACAGATTGTGATCGGTTTCAGGCTGAAATCGATTGACAATTGTTTGCAGTAAAGGTGGCCATACGATCCCTCTCCGATCAGATTCGATCAGAGAGGGATCTATCTGTTGGTCGAATCTGATGGCAAATCGACCAGTGTATGGCCACCTTAACACAAGCAAGTTGAAAAAGGGGTTTGTGAGAAACACCTGCCAATCCCATCTTACTATGCTACATCTTACAGCAAATGTAAATGTTTAAGATTGGATGGTTTGCCCATACATGATACAATCTTGATTGTATATACAATCGTTAAAGGTTGTTGATTTCCTGCAGGAAATCCGGTATTTTGCGGTCACCAATCTCCAGATTGAAATGAGGTGGACTAGCCATTCCTAAAAAAGTTAGAAAACTTATTTGCAACCTATCAGATTTATAAATATACTTTATAAATATATAAATAGTAGCCGATGACCTGGCGTTGCCCGGGTATGTATTTGGCTGGTGTTGGCTCCACCCACTTTTTCTAACCTTAACACACAATTACTTAATGACCAAGTTTGTGAGCTTTGGCATCAATAATTTGTATATTTTCAAAGAAATTAAACAAATTAGATTGGCTGTTTGTGACCAACCCCTCTCCAGCATTTGAACCCCAGTCACCCAATGACCCAGTGGCGTAGGGATCGCCATAGCGATTGCTATTGGGCCAAGAAGCCATGAGGGGGCCCGTCAGTTCTAGCTGCCTGTGTATTTTATTCTCCCTTAAGTGCAGCCACTAGGCTGCAATTTCCATATGTGAAAAACCACAAAGATAGAAGCAGGCAGATGGGTGAAAAAGGACTATTTCACCTTCCGCCTCTCTGAGATACCTGCTCCCAGCTGGCAATTAGTTTATAGTTCCGGCTGGGAACAGAATAGCACTGCACAGGACGTGGATCCGCCCCCTCCCCCTCTCCACAGCAGAGTCTGGACGGAGGTGCAGAGGGGAATGCAGAGTGGGGGAGTTCGTTTACTAGAAGAAGCCCCGCCCCCCACGTGGATAGGAGGACGCTGCCCAGCCCTGAGGAGAGAGCTGCAGCAGCCCGTGTGGTTTAAATCAGCTGGTAGAGGCATGTTACTGGTCCAGCAGGTCCACCTCCTACACAGACTACCACAGCCTACAGGTAATCTGATATCTCCCTCCCTCTGGCTCTCTTTTCTTTCTGTCCCTTTTTTCTTCTGTTAGTTTGTTCTGCACACACTACTCTTCCCCCTCCCCTCTGTGCACACTCAGTCCTGTCCCCCTGCCTGCAGTGTCCCCCTCCCAGCAGCGCCCCGTGTCCCCCTCCCAGCAGCGCCCCGTGTCCCCCTGCCTGCAGCGTCCCGTGTCCCCCTGCCTGCAGCGTCCCGTGTCCCCCTGCCTGCAGCGTCCCGTGTCCCCCTGCCTGCAGCGTCCCGTGTCCCCCTGCCTGCAGCGTCCCGTGTCCCCCTGCCTGCAGCGTCCCGTGTCCCCCTGCCTGCAGCGTCCCGTGTCCCCCTGCCTGCAGCGTCCCGTGTCCCCCTGCCTGCAGCGTCCCGTGTCCCCCTGCCTGCAGCGTCCCGTGTCCCCCTGCCTGCAGCGTCCCGTGTCCCCCTGCCTGCAGCGTCCCGTGTCCCCCTGCCTGCAGCGTCCCGTGTCCCCCTGCCTGCAGCGTCCCGTGTCCCCCTGCCACGAGTGTCCTTTCACCCCCTGCCACGAGTGTCCTTTCACCCCCTGCCACGAGTGTCCTTTCACCCCCTGCCACGAGTGTCCTTTCACCCCCTGCCACGAGTGTCCTTTCACCCCCTGCCACGAGTGTCCTTTCACCCCCTGCCACGAGTGTCCTTTCACCCCCTGCCACGAGTGTCCTTTCACCCCCTGCCACGAGTGTCCTTTCACCCCCTGCCACGAGTGTCCTTTCACCCCCTGCCACGAGTGTCCTTTCACCCCCTGCCACGAGTGTCCTTTCACCCCCTGCCACGAGTGTCCTTTCACCCCCTGCCACGAGTGTCCTTTCTCCCCTTCCCAGGAGTGTCCTTTCTCCCCCTCCCAGGAGTGTCCTTTCTCCCCCTCCCAGGAGTGTCCTTTCTCCCCCTCCCAGGAGTGTCCTTTCTCCCCCTCCCAGGAGTGTCCTTTCTCCCCCTCCCAGGAGTGTCCTTTCTCTCCCTCCCAGGAGTGTCCTTTCTCTCCCTCCCAGGAGTGTCCTTTCTCTCCCTCCCAGGAGTGTCCTTTCTCTCCCTCCCAGGAGTGTCCTTTCTCCCCCTCCCAGGAGTGTCCTTTCTCCCCCTCCCAGGAGTGTCCTTTCTCCCCCTCCCAGGAGTGTCCTTTCTCTCCCTCCCAGGAGTGTCCTTTCTCTCCCTCCCAGGAGTGTCCTTTCTCCCCCTCCCTGCAGTGTCCTGATTTTCAAAGTAATGTCCATGTTTCCCAATGGCTCAGTTCACACTATATGCCTTTTAAAGAGACTCGGAGATGAGTGTTCCTGCTGTTTTTTTTACTTACTCAGGGCTTCCTCCAGCCCCATAAGAATGGATGTGTCCCTCGCCGTCCTTCTCAGTGCCTCCGTTCAGCCACAATCTTCCCCAGTAAGCGGCTTAGTGATGTCAGCAGTGGACAGCGCAGAAGGCCCCGGTTGATGTCACTGAGTCGACTGCGGCTGACTGGAGGAGCTGAGGAAGACGGCGAGGGGCACATCCATGCTTATGGGTCTGGAGGAAGCCCCGGGTAAGTAAAAAACAGCTGTTGACTCAGCTCTGAGTCTCTTAAATTGAAAGATTTTTCATAATGCACTGCAATGGAAAAGAAAAACTGATTAAAGGGAACCTTTACTTAGAGGGATATAAATGTTTCCTTTTAAACAATACCAGTTTCCTGGCAGTCCTGCTGTTCTGTTTGGCTGCAGTAGTGGCTGAATCACACACCTGAAACAAGCATGCAGCTAATCCAGTCGGACTTCAGTCAGAGCACCTGATCTGCTGCATGCTTTTTGAGGGGCTGTTGCTACAAGTATTAGAGACACAGGATCAGCAGGAGAGTCAGGCAACTGGTATTATTTTAAAAGGAAAAATCCATATCCTTCTCAGTTTAGGTTCCCTTAAGTGTAAATGGGGCCTTAGTCTTGTGTGCGCCTCTTCTCTCTGCCCTGCTGCCACTGTGAGTGTAGTAGTAGGTAGTTATAGTGTAATATGCACACTAAGGTACCTTTTTTTTTTTTTTAAGGGGGGGTCCCAACCAAAACTTTGCTATGGGGCCCCAGGGTTTCTAGCTACGCCCCTGCAATGACCAACTGTAGCAGGTTTGAGGCATCTGCTATTAACAGGGTAAAAATGGCAGCAATTTAAATATTCCCCTTGAAAATCAACAGGTGAATTTTGATTGGCAGTTATAGGCTCCACCCACTTCCCTGAATACTAATCTCAGTCCCCCAGTGACCATCTGGGCAAAGTTTGAGAACCCTGCCATTAACCGTGAAGAAGGGCTGCAGTTTACATTTTCCCAGGGAAATCTGTTTTTGATTCCACTCAGTTTTTGTAACCTTAACACACAGTCACTCAATGACCAAGTTTGCAAGCTTTCGGGTTCCCGGCATAAAAATTGTGTGAATGGAAGCAGTTTATCCAGCAAAGAAATCTGATGGGCTGTTTTCGGCTCTGCCTATTTAGTGAATTTGAACCTCAGTCACTTATTGACTGATTGTAGCATGTTTGAGGCCTCTGCCATTAACAGTGTAAGAATAGCAGCAGTTTCAATATTCGCCTTGAAAATCAGTAGGTGATTTTTCATTTGCTGTTGTATGCTCCACCTGCTTTTATGAATATTAATCCCAGGCAGTCACCCAGTGACCAGCTGTATCAAGTTTGAGAACCCTGCCATTAAAGAGAACCCGAGGTGTGTTTAAAGAATGTTATCTGCATACAGAGGCTGGATCTGCCTATACAGCCCAGCCTCTGTTGCTATCCCAAACCCCACTAAGGTCCCCCTGCACTCTGCAATCCCTCATAAATCACAGCCATGCTGTGAGGCTGTGTTTACAACTGTAGTGTCAGTCTCAGCTGCTCCCCCGCCTCCTGCATAGCTCTGGTCCCTGCCCCCATCCCTTCCCTCCAATCTGCAGGGAGGGAAGGGATGTAGGCGGGGACCGGAGTTCTGCAAGAGGTGGGGAGAGCAGCAGACTGACACTATAGAGATAAACACAGCCAGCTCTGACAAGCTGTTTGTCAGCAGCGTGGCTGTGATTTATGAGGGATTGCAGAGTGCAGGGGGCCCTTAGGGGGGTTTAGGATAGCAACAGAGGCTGGGCTGTATAGGCAGATCCAGCCTCTGTATGCAGATGATATTCTTCAAACCCACCTCGGGTTCTCTTTAACAGTGTAAGAATGGCTGCAGTTTATATTTTCCCATGTAAAAAGTTAGTTGTTTTCAGCTCTGTCCACTGTTTGTAACCTTGACATTCAGTCACTCAATGACCAAGTTTCTGAGCTTTGGGGTCCTTTGGCATCAATAAGTTGCATTTTTCCATTGAAATTAAACAAATCTGAATGGCTGTTTGTGGCCCGCCCCCTTTACACAATGTAACCTCCAGTCTCCCAGTGACTGACCGTACCAGATTTGAGGCATCGGCCACTAAGAGTGTAAGAATGGCAGCAATGTAAATATTCCCCTTGAAAATCAATAGGTGAATTTTGAATGGTTGTTGTAGGCTCCACCCAGTTTCCTGAATATTAATCCCAATCATCCAGTGACCGACTGTGTCAAGTTTGAGAACCCTGCCAATGACAAAATGGCTGAAATCAATCTAACAAATCTGATTGGCTGTTTGTGGCTCCACCCACTTTAGTGAATTTGGACCCCAGTCACCCAATGACTGATTGTATCAGGTTAGAGGCCTCTGGCATTAACAGTGTAAGAATGGTAGTAATGTAAATATTCCCTTTGAAAAATCAATAGGTGAATTTTGATTGGCTGTTGTAGGCTCCTCCCACTTTCTAAATATGAATCCCAGTCACCCAGTGGCCAACTGTGTCAAGTTTGGGAACCCTGCCATTAACAGTGTAAGCATGGTTGCAGCGTATATTTTACCATGTAAAAAATGTAGTTGGCGCCGCCCACTTTTTCTAACCTTGACATACAGTCACTCAATTAAGTCTATGAGCTTTGGGGTCCTTGGTATCAATAATTTGTATATTCCCATTGAAATTCAGCAAATTTGATTGGTTGTGGCTCCACCCCCTTTCTGAATTAGGAAAACCAGTCACCCAGTGACCAACTGTAGCAGGTTTGAGGCATCTGCTATTAACAGTGTAAGAATGGCAAGTTAAATATCCCCCATGAAAATCAACAGCTGAATTTTGATTGGCTGTTGTAGGCTCCACCCACTTTCCTGAATATTAATCCCAGTCACCCAGTGACCAAGTGTGCCAAAAAAGATAAAGCAGACAAACCGAGAGACCAATATAGTGTATGTATTGGAACAAGGAGGAATAATGACAAGTATTATTATTATTAGTAGTAGTAGTAGTATTTATAAAGCGCCAACATATTACGCAGCGCTGGACATTAATTTAGGTTACAGACAATATTTAGGGTGACATACAGCATTATGACAATACAGAAATACAAGAAAACCAGATCACACAGCACAGTATGAGTACAAGGTAATGCTTAGTCAGTCACTGGATGGGAGCATGGAGAGTAGGCAAGTTAGGTTTACTCAAATGCATAGCATGGGTTTACAGTAATGGAGGTGCATGATCAGGTAGGACACAAATGGAAGAGGACCCTGCCCAAAGGCTTACAATCTAGAGGGAGAGGTAGGGACGTGAGAGGTAGGGGACCAGAGTTCAGCTGTGGGTTTAGAGCAGTTGTGAGGTGTGGTAAGCCAGAGTGAAAAGGTGAGTTTTGAGGGCCTTCTTGAAGGTGTTGAAGGAGGGAGCTGCCCTAATGGGTGGCGGTAGGGAGTTCCATGGTGTTGGAGCGGCTCTTGAGAAGTCCTGGAGGTGTGCATGGGACTGGGTGATGCAGGGGACGGTCAGACGAAGTTCATTGGAGGAGCGGAGTGAGCGGCTTGGTGTGTATCTCTGAGTAAGATCAGAAATGTAGGTTGGACAGGTTTTGTGGACGGATTTGTAGTCAGACAATATCTTGAATCTGATTCTGGACTGAATACAAAGCCAGTGGAGGGATTCACGGAGGGGAGCCGCCCTGGTGGAGCGATGGGAGGAGTGGATAATTCTGGCTGCTGCATTCATGATGGATGCAGTGGGGCTATTCGGGTCATAGGGAGACCAGACAGAAGGGCATTGCAGTAGTCGGGGCGGGAAATTATGAGGGCATGGATGAGGAGTTTGGTGGTGGCAGAGGTCAGGAAAGGGTGAATCATGGTTACTGCTTAGGCAACCACTATATAGGCAGGTGGGGAGATTAGACCTGTCCCCACTCAGGAATAAGGTGTCGCTCTCTGTAGAAAAAGAGGAAAAGAGGGTGTATCAACCTTGGCCACTTCCTCAGGCCAAATAAAGTGCCACTAAATGCCGGTAGCCTGTGCTTTTTTTTTTTTTTTTACTAATAAATATCCATTCCTATATGGGTGTGTCATCATTGAGGTAAGCCAGCTCATTTATTTATATTTTAGTTGCTTTTAGTGTATTTTATTCACCTTGGGCGCCTCTTTATCCCTTTATTAGTTACAGGCTCCATTTAGCATGTTGCTGAAGGGACCTAACTAACGTCTTAGTCCCACCATGATCACATGCACTGTAACAGGGAGATTAAGCTGTCAAATGACAGCTGACATCTCCCCTCACTGATCAGGAGCCATGGCGAGTAACTCCTGATCACTACAATCACCAATGATCGTAGTGATCACTAAGCCGCAGCACCAGAAGAAAAAAAGGAAGAAGAGTACCCACTTATTTCTCCTGACGTTCCTCAGGCAATAGTCGCTCCCCCTCTGCTCTGCCTCTAGCATTGAGTACTTAGCAGCAGTGCGAGTCTGGATGGTGGGGAGAAAAGTGGCGGGAAGAGCGGCTCGTCACTGGACCTGGGGAGGTGAGTAATGCCCGGCTACCTATACTGGCAACACCTATGCCTTGCTACCTATACTGGGGATAGCTATGCCTGGGGATACCTATACAGGGATGGCTCCTATGGCTGGCTACTTATACAGGGGGCACCTATGCCTGGCTACCTATACTGCGGAAACCTATGCCTGGCTACATCTGGCTACCTGGCCTGCCTTTCCAATCTGAGGGTTGTTTTTTTTTTTTTGGGGGGGGGGGGGGGGGGAGTGGTGGTTACCCCATTTAAAGTTTAGCAAGGGGACCTAGTGATTTCTATTTACGCCCCTGCACGCCACCATGCACTAGACCATCAGGGGGTTATGGACCCTTTGGACCACCAGGGAATTCGAGTGCAAGCATTAATACTTGCCTGCGGCTTCCTTTAGCCCTGTAAGCTCCCTCGCAATCTTCCTGGGACACTCCTACCCTCCTGGCCGGCTCACTCTCTCTCTAGTTTGCTGTACTGCGTATATGGGTTACGGCCGCACGCACCCCCATCACGCTCATAACCCCACCAACTTTTACATAATACTTACTTAATTACATAATATTAACCTTTTCCGTTAACCCCTTCTCTTATTTTTACCATTAAAATTAAAAACCATTGTATTATTTTTTCAGTTTGACGCAAAAAAGCAGAGTTAGTACCTGCTAACGATGTTTTCAACCATCCTTCAGGGCAAAGGTGAGACGTAGCTCCTCCCAGGAACAGGAACAGACAGCACTTCCCCTATAAAAAAGTCACATGGTTAGTCCACCCTCAGTGCGTTTAGCCAAGTACCCGACAGGTGAACATTCCACTACCCATAACCGTGCAACTATCAGACACAGACAATTAACACCCGGGTGGGATCGTTGCCCTGAAGGATTGTTGAAAACATCGTTAGCAGGTACTAACTCTGCTTTTTCCCCACAATCCTTCAGGGCAAAGGTTAGACGATTAACAAGTAATACAACCTCAGGGTGGGACCAATGCTTGGAGAACGTTTCTACCAACCGCCTGGTCGTGTGCAGACATTGCATCAATTCGGTAATGACAGATGAACGTAGAAAAGCTTGACCACGTTGCTGCTTTACATATTTGCTCAGGCGAAGCCCCTGCATTATTAGCCCAAGAAGCTGCCCTAGCTCTAGAAAAGTGAGCTTTGAATGAAGCAGGAGCCTCACTTCCCATAACTCTGAAAGCTTCTATAATAGCTAACCTAATCCAATTAGCTATAGTAGATTTAGAAGCTATCTGACCTACAGTTTTCCCTGAAATAAAACAGATAAGGAATCGGTCTTCCAGACATCTGCAGCTCTGTTCAAGTATTCCAGAACACATCTTCTAACATCTAATGAGTGAAAAATCCTCTCTTTTCCACAACTTGGATTCACAGAGGGTAGGCAAAATAATATCCTGCGACCTGTGAACCCTAGACATAACTTTTGGACAAAACTTTGGATCCGTCTGTAATACTAACCTATCCTGAAAATAAGGACTTTTCATAGACAAGGCCTGTAGCTCACTAACCCTTCTGGCTGTAGTGATGGCTACTAAAAATACCGTCTTTAATGTAAGAAATTTAAAAGAACTGTCCCCTAGCGGCTCAAAAGGACCTTTGGACAGCCCCTCTAATACTAACGATAAATCGTATGGCTTGTAAACTGGCAGTTTCCTAGATAGAGCCTTCCGAAATCTCAGTATTGGAGAGGAAGACAAGGGGATACCTGAAAAAGCAGATAAGGTAGCAATCTGCACCTTAAGCGTACTCACAAATATTTTTATCCCAACCGTCCTGGAGAAACCAGGACTGCTGGGACTGACAAGCTATCAAACTTAGAGCCAGATAACCAAAGATGGAAAGTCTTCCAGTATTTCAGATAGATCCTCCTAGTAACTTCCTTACAGCTAGTAACAAATGTAGAGGCTGCCTTCTCAGATACTCCCAACTTTTTGAGTGAGGCTAATTTAAGATCCAGACTAACAGATTCAATCTTCCTGGATGCGGATGCCACAGGTTCCCTTGTAGCAGTAGATCCGGCCTGCAAGGAAGTCTCCAAGGGTCTTCTGCTGCTAACCTGAGAACTGAAAACCAGCTCCTTCTCGGTCACCAAGGTGCTATCAAAATCATCCAATTTTGACAACCTCTCCATTTGCTGATGACCGCCGGAATCAAATTGAGAGGAGGAAATGCATACAGAAGTGGAAATTTCTACTCTTGAATGAATGCATTCACCCCCCTGCTTTGATCTCTTGGATTGAGAGAGAAACAAGTCTGAATCTGGGTATTGTCTTCTGTTGCAAACAGATCGATTGACGGTGTTCCCCATCGTTTTATGATGTCTGCGAAAACACCTCCTTGTTTAGAGACCATTCTGATGACAGAATCCTGCTTCTGTTCAGTTTGTCTGCATGTATATTGAGTGTTCCCTTGAGATGAACAGCTCTCAAGGATGACACATTCTTTTATGCCCAAGACAAGATGTCCTCCGCTTCCTCCTGCAACAACAGGAATCGCGTGCCTCTGTTTGTTGATAAACGCTACTGCCGTAACGTTGTTCGACTGGATCAGAACATTGGACTGCAACAGTATCGATTGCACCTGAAATAAAGCCAGCCTTACTACTGTTAATTCCTTTCAATTGGATAACCTTTGAGACTGATTTTGTCCATTTCCCCTGAAAGGCTCTGTGAGCTATATGAGCTCCTCAGCCCCAGGCGCTTGCATCCGTAGTTATTACGTTGTCTACAGGCCCCTTCCAAGGCCTGCCCTTCATAAGGTAGGATTCCTCCAACCACCGTTGCAGAGACACACAGTTTGAGGGATTTTAACTTTGAAAACTAATGTTTGTGGACGACCGTCCCAATTTTCTAGGAGGAACCTCTGTATCTTCCTGATATGCGCTAATGCCCAGGGAACTGCCACCATCGTGGATGACATTAACCCAAACACCGACAAAATCGTTCTTAGGGAAACTTTGTCTTCCCCTTGTAATGATTTCACTGCCAAACTTATCTTCAGAATCTTCTTGGGAGGAAGGAAAATCATCTGTTTTACTGAATCCACTAGCATGCCAAGAAACTGAGTTCTCTGACTTGGAATTAGAGATGACTTCTCCAGGTTAATGTTCCGATACCAGATTCAAATGGATTTTCAGCTGTTCTGCTGAACTTCCTAGAATAAGCAAGTCGTCTAAATACGGAATGATTAAAATCGATTGTTCCCTTAACGGAATTAATGCTTCTCCCAGAATTTGTGAACATTCTTGGGGCAGAAGTGATCCCAAACAGGAGGCAAACAAACTGGTAGTGTTCTACCATCCCATTTATTCTCACTGCAAAACTTAAGAATTGTTATGATTTTTGGTGAATCGGCATATGCCAATATGCATCTCTTAGATCCAGAGATGCCATAAAGGCCTCTGGAAACAATAACTCCCTTACTGATTCCATCCGAAAATTTTTCATAAACCGACTCAGGTTTGTTAGGTGCAGAATCAAGCACAGGATGAATTCCATTACCTTGTACAGCTCCACGGAATATGTTGGAGCTTTATAAATCAATAATAATAATTCTGTCTTAGCATGTTCTGCAATATGCTTAAAATCTCTGGAACCAGAGTGGGATCTCTTAGGGCCTTTGAGATCACAAATCTTGATGGTGGAGGAAGGGTAAACTATTTGGAAACCAAACATTATTGTCTGGCGAATAAATGGATTTTTTGACACTTTTGCCCACCTAAGAGAAAGTATCTTAGCCTTCCCCCCACCGCCTGACACAAGTCATTGGGATTCTGACTGGGACTCTAGAGCTTTAGACTTAAAGCCCCCTTTCCTGGACTTGTCAAAAGTCCACCTCCTGCCTTTACTTTGATCCTTAGAGGCATCCTTTTGATCACTTCTTGGCTTACGAAAAATATTGTTACCACAGTCTTCTGTTTCTTAAGCAAAACTTTATTTTTATTCAATGTTTTTTTTTCCAAAGCTGAATCCAGTTCTGGACCAAACAACAATTCACCTGAAAAAGGGACACCACACAGCCTGTTTTTGGATGAGATATTACCATCCCATATTTTAAGCCACAAGGCTCTAATAGAAACAGAGCAATGGACCTGGCAGTAAACCTAATTGCTTCAGCAGAAGCATCTGATAAATATGCAGCAGTTTAAATGAAAATAGCAGTAGAATTAAACAATTGCAAAACAGGTGCACCAGCCAGTATGTTAGCTTTGAGCTGATTAATCCACAGCTCCAAAGTTGTGGCCACACATGTAGAGGTAAAAGCCGGCCTAACGTAGCCGCACTAGCCTCCCAAGACCTTTTCAAATAAACATCCACCTTTTAATTAAGTGGATCCTTCAGCTTTGTATAATTGATTATGAATTAACAAAACATCTACCACATCCTCAATACAGAATTTAAACTTTGAAACAGATTCAGATTCTATTTCTCTAGTGTCTGAAACTATCAACTTCAGTCACAGATACTCCAGATACAGCAACCTGAGAAGTGGATGGATTAGCATTCAATAATGAGGACTTAATTGATTCCAATGAAGCATTAATCACCTCTCTAAAGGATTCAATGTATCCTGAACAGAGTGACCCGGCTCCTCCCCTACAACCCTCTGTATGCACAACTGACAGAGTTTTTGCATAGGGCAACATAAAAATTGCACAAAGGGCATGTTTTATCATTGGGAGGATGCCTATGCTTATCTGCAGCAGCAGCAGATTTAGCAGAAGCCTTAGTATTGGCATAAACAACAACACAACAAGGCTTGTAACTCTGCTCACACATATAGCACAATCAGCCCAGAAAGAGAAACCATTATCTCACCTTTTGGGCGGCCTGGTTGCTCTCAATCCTCTCAGCATCTGACATGCTTCCAGCTGACACATCCAGCGCAGGACAAACTCTCTCTGAGCAACAATGCTACAGGCCCGCGCAGCTTCCCCTTGAAACATACCTGGCCTGCCGCGAATGGATGAGTGGCGGCCCGGAAGCTGCAGAGAGAGTAATGAGCCGGCACTACAAATTGTTACTTTCGGCATACCCGCCGGAAAGTACGCATCCGGACGCGGCCAAGCGTCCTAATGGCCGCAATGCGCTCCACGCTGCACATGGCCGCCGGCTTACCTCCGTCCTGCTCACTCCGCCGCAAGGCCGCCAAGGGGAACCCACGCCTTCCACTCTTGCTCTCCCTGGAAGCGGGAGAGAAAGGTAGGCAAACCCCAGGAAAGCTCCAGCCTGGGGCGCATGGCCAGACTGCCTCAGTACCACAGTCTCAGCCACCCAAAGAGATCCACCTGCAGCCCAGCACACAGGCTTCACCCAGAGGGGAGATGCCGACCTGCCTGGACGCAGGAACAAACAGCACTGAGGGTGGACTAACCATGTGACTTTTTTATAGGGGAAGTGCTGTCTGTTCCTGTTCCTGGGAGGAGCTACGTCTCACCTTTGCCCTGAAGGATTGTGGGGAAAAGTAACACTGGCCTCAATTCACGGAGCTTTATCAAACACTTTATCAAACGTTTGATAATTTACCTCATGGGTAAAATCTAATTTTGAATTCACTGAGGTGTTATATATTTATTGAACATTTTATCCGTAAAACATTCGATAAATCTATAACACCTCAGTGAATTAAAAATTAGATTTTACCCATGAGGTAAATTATCAAACGTTTGATAAAGTGTTTGATAAAGCTCCGTGAATTGAGGCCACTGTAGCAAAAACCCACATTTAAAATCAAATATCACCATAAACTGACAGGAACATAATTAAGTTTTGTGATAATGTGAGAACTATCCCAATACATTTTCTGTTTATGTACAATAGCACGTTTTAGCTGACCGCCCACTACCAACTGGCGGCGGCAAGGTGGCACCCCCAGGACTGCGTATCGCCGATCGGCGGCGGCACCTGGGGGACTAATTAGCCTGGGATAGCGCGCATAGATGCGCACGCATCAGCCGGCATTAGGCTCCGCCCACCCGTGACGTCAACCCGCCGGCCAATTAGCAGCGCTGGCGGGTTGTTAACCCCCGATCTGCCGCATAGAAAGTGTATAATACACTTTGTAATGTATACAAAGTGTATTATACAGGCTGCCTCCTCCCCTGGAGGTCCCAGTGATCGAGGGACCACCGGAGAGGAGGCAGCTGTGCATGTAAACACACACACACACACAGATCCTGTCCCCCTGATCACCCACAGTACAACCCCTCCCCCCCCCCTGAAAACCCCCTCAGACCACTGTTTGCACCCAATCACTATCTGTCAACGCTATATTTTAGATTAGGTCATAAACTGCCCCCTGGGGGCTCCTGATCAACACACACACACACACACACACACACACACACACACACACACACACACACACACACACACACCCCAGACCTCCCCCCCTGTGTACTGTATACATCTATTCTACCCTGCAATCACCCATCAATCACCCCCTGTCACTGCCACCCATCAGATCAGACCCTAACCTGCCCCTTGCGGGCACCTGATCACCTGCCCACACCCTCAGATCGCCCGCAGACCCGCCCTCAGATCACCTGCCAAGTGCATTGTTTACATCTGTTCTCCCCTCTAATCACCCACTGATCACCAATCACCCAGTCACTGCTACCCATCAGATCAGACCCTAATCTGCCCCTTGCGGGCACCCACACACACCCTCATATCGCCCTCAGACCCCCCCCAATCACCTCCCAAGTGCATTATTTACATCTGTTCTCACCTCTAATCACCCATCAATCACCCAGTCACTGCTACCCATCATACCCATCAGATCAGACCCTCATCTGCCCCTTGCAGGCACCCAATCACCCGCCCACACCCTCAGACCCCCTCTTATCGCCTCCCCAGTGCATTGATTGAATCTATTCCCCCCTCTAATCACACCCTGAGACACCCATCAATCAACCTTCTGTCACCCCCTAGCACACCTACCTATCAGATCAGGCCCTAATTTGCCCCGTGTGGGCTCCTGATCACTTGGCCAAACTCTCAGATCCCCCTCAGACCCCCTTTCGATCACCTCCCCAGTGCATTGATTGCATCTATTCTCCCCCTCTAATCACCCCCTGAGACACCAATTAACCTATTTTGGTTCCTGGACGTAGAAACTACCTCCAGGAACCATGTGCGCTACCGCGCGCGTGCACGCGCACTCCCGGCCGCGGATTCGGTAGCCAGGGAATCAATGTATCGGGCTATGGTGCCCGATCACTGATTCCTCTCCCCCGCTGAAAAAGCGACAGCTTCTCTCAGAAGCTGCGCCTTTTCTGGCCGTTCCCTCCCCGATGCGCCACTCTAAGCATGTGTTACGCTTAGAGTGACGTCATGTAAACAAACTCATGGCCACCATCTTGTGGGCAAAAAGTAATACTACAACTGAAAATAAAAACAAATTAAAATGAACACACATTTACATTATAAATCTATTATTTACCCCCCACCCTCCCAAAACTACCCAAATAAAATGTTTACTATAAAAAAAAAAAAAAAAAATAAACATTACAATAAAAAAAAAAAAAAAGTAAATATTTACCTAAGGGCCTAAACTTTTTAAATATCAATGTAAAGATGAAATATTTCTATATTTTTTTTTATTTTAAACTTGTTAATAGTGATAGATGCAAAATGGAAAAAATGCACCTTTATTTCCAAATAAAATATTGTCGCCATACATTGTGATAGGGACATAATTTTAACGGTGTAATAACCGGGACATATGGGCATATACAATACGTGAGTTTTAATTATGGAGGCATGCATTACTATAATGGCTGAAAACTGAGAAATAATGAATTTTTCCATTTTTTTCTTATTCTTCCTGTTAAAATGCGTTTACAGTACAGTGGCTCTTAGCAAAATGTACCCCCCAAAGAAAGCCTAATTGGTGGCGGAAAAAACAAGATATAGATCAGTTCATTGTGATAAGTAGTGATAAAGTTATAGGCTAATGAATGGGAGGTGAACATTTCTCTCGTGAAAACCACGGAACCTGAATGGGTTAATCACCTCCTGTCACACCCTAGCACTCCTATCCATCAGATCAGGCCCTAATCTGCAGGCTTCTGATCACCTGGCCAAACCCTCACCCGCCCCACCACAGTGACAGAATTTTTTTTCTGATCACTGCAAAAAACACTGTACAATAACTGTGGCGCTGTAAAGATCAGTTTTGATTTTTTCTTTTTTTTCTCTTTAAATCAAAAGTGACCACAGCTTTCTACTTCACAAGTTCTCTTTTTTGCTAGGTATGTGCTCTTTTTCCTGGGTAGTCTCAGAGGAATACCCCCTAAATTTAGCAGTCCACCATGGCAAAAAAGGGGTATTCTGCTGAAGAGGCCGCTGAGATTCTGGCTCAGTGGGGTGGGTGCGATTGGGAAGCCTCATCCGACGAATTATTAGGGTCAGAATACGAACCGGTGAACAGCAGTGGCTCTCTGACTCTGACCGATAGCAATGACGAGGTTGAGGTCCCGTCTAGAGCCAGACGTACCACACCCCATGTCACTGGACCGCAGGATCAGACTCAAGGGCAGCAGAGTGGTGCTAGCGCTGATCCGAGTTTTCTTGGTGAGGCATGCACCAGCAGCGTAGCATCTTTTGGATCTAGCACTAGTACTACCGTAGACCCTGGTGAAGTGGCGAGCACCAGCATGGTAGTAGAAACTGGGTCGGTGGCACGTGCATTAAGACCAGAGTCGCAGCCACCAGCAAAAACGGGCCCGTACTACCCATAGTACTTGTTGAATGTGTTCAGCTGAATCAGTGGGGATCAAGGAAGATAGGGGAAAGCATCTAAACCAGGATTTCTCAAGCAGGGTTCCATGGAACCCCAGGGTTCCTTGAGTACTCTACAGGGGTTCCCTAGCATTTCCCCCCCCCCCCTCCCCCCCATCATGGGGAATATATAATGGGGCACATTATAATAGGAGGTACTGTAAAAATAAGCACTAAATTGGAGGTCAGAATAATAATGAGCAGATTAATAAAAAGTGATGAGGATAAGGACCAGAGGCGCCAAAAAGAGTAAAAACAATGTAAGGATAAAAAAATGGGGGGAGACGTGCTCACCACCCATCCAACAGACCAAAAACCGATAGAAAACACAGTGCTTGATCAAAAAATCAGCAATTTATTGATACTCCCAGATGCTACGCGTTTCACGGGATTAACCCGCTTCCTCAGGCAATTATACAGGAGTACAGGCTATAAAAGATACAGAACAAAAAACATCCATAAATAAAAGACCCCAAAAGCTTGTAATAGTTAACAACCAAATTCATGCTTCACAGATCAAAGTGCAAATCATAGTGCAAGTAAATGCATTTAATACATGATCATCTAAAAAGGCTCAATCACTGGGACTCATTCGAGTATCTACCTGTGCCAATACTGCAAAAGTAAAATTGTTGGGGAGAGGTAAAAATATAAATATAAAACTGTTGGGGAAGGTGAAAACTAAATGATTAACATGCCAGGCTGAATCGTGATGGCTGTAAGCAATATATGCTGGGCTTTAACAGTAGTGAGAGTGTCTGGGTTCCCTTGACCCGGGATAATGCAGATATAATGTTGCAATACAATGTGCAAAAAAAACAAGTACAGTGTGCATAAAAATTAAGAGGGGACTTACCAGTTGGGGGTCTGAAACGAGCTCAGCGCCTCAGTGGAGAACGAGGTGCACTGAGCCCTAGAAATAGCTTGAATGAGCGGAGAACGCCGTCTCCGCAATGGGCTGCATCACTTCCGCCGCGCTGTGCGGAAGTGACGCTTGGCGCATGCGCCGGAGGGTATCGGCGCCATATTGGATGTGGTATAGTGCTGGCAAACAGGGCTCCGCTTGTACGCGGTTTTCCGTCAGTTATCTGCGTCCATGTGACGCGACCACACGCACAATGCTGGCGCTATAAGCGCCTACCAACTCACAGAACGCTAAGGCATTAAATTGCCTTTATATGTAGTGGACGTTGAGAATAATGGCCGCTGTAGCCTGGGGAATAGGGGAAGGAGTTTTTTAAAACATAATATTATAGGAAAATCAAGGAATTTTTACTACAACAATTCCAGCATTCAAATTTTTCTTGGTATATTACATAAACATAAAAACATCATATTTAGCACAATAAACAGAGAAAATCTATACATATGCTTAACATAAGATCATTAATCATAAAATAAATATAAATTGATTGTTATAAAAATTCATCAAACAGCGGAAAACATCATAATCTTGATGGATTAAGATAGATAAAAGAGAGGACAAGTGTACTAAAACAAAATATCACTATCAATCGTCGTGCGACTAACAGCACCATAGATACAATATCGTATGGGTATAAAACTATAATTTAGTCTAGAACGCTTTTTCTAGGACCTCATTAAGACCGTTCGGGACCAGACTTTTTAGGATATTGATCCAGTATATCTCCTTCTGGCGCAGCGCTTCAAAGATGTTAGGGGTGTGCGGGGGAATCACCTCTATGAAAGTGATGTGAAATAATCGGGGATCTCTATCGTGGTGCGTGCCAAAATGTCTAGAGACACTGTGAGTTGCCAGGCAGTTGATAATGTTCCTCTTATGTTGGCCGACCCTGCTGCGAGCCTCCTGGGTCGTCCGGCCCACATATTGGAGGCCGCAAGGGCAGGATATGAGATAAATGATGTACCGGGAGTCGCAATTGATATATTGTTTAATAGGGTATGTACTTGATGTGACAACCGATTGGAAGGTGTTGGTGTCACTTACAAACTGGCAAGCTGTACAACGGGGCTTTTTACATGGAAAAGATCCGGGTCTAGTGTGGCCTTTGAACTGCATGTTCTTAAGCTTACTTGGGGCCAGTAGGTAACGTAAATTCGGGGCTCTCCTGTATGTTAAAGATGGTCTATCGGGGATTGCCGATTTTAGATAGGGATCTTGGAGCAGGAGGTCCCATCTATTTTGTAATATTGACCTGATAGTGTTGTGTTGGGCACTGAATCTCGTGATGAATCGTGGAAAGGATGATTCCTGGGTAGTGGCTAATGTCGGTTTGGTAAGGTCTGTTAAGGTGGCTCTGCGCCTGGCATCTCTCAACAGTTTGTTGGGGTACTTACGTTCAATAAATTTATTTGTCAGAATCGCAGACTGTGAATGGAAGTCTTTATAATCGGTGCAGTTACGGAAGATGCGTTTATATTGGCAGTAGGGGGTATTGGTGGTCCAGGGTTTATGGTGGTGACTTTTGAAATGAATATAATTGTTGGCATCAACCTTTTTGAAAAAGGTTTTAGTTTTTATTTTGTCTCCATCAACATATAAGGACAAGTCTAGAAATTCTATGGTGGTGCAATGGTGTTGGGCTGTGAATTGAAGGCCAGCTGTGTTATTGTTTAGGTAGTGAACAAAATCTGTGATGCTATTGGAATCACCATGCCATATAAAGATAAGATCGTCGATATATCTTTTATAGAATATAATATTACTTTGGAAGGGGTGTTGCGGATGAAATTTTAGACGTTCCAGGAGGCCCATGGACAGGTTTGCGAAGGACGGCGCAAACAAACTGCCCATGGCCGTCCCGGTGAGCTGGTGGTAGTATTTTTCTTGAAAACTGAAGGTATTGTGCGTTAAGATGAACTCGGCACATTGCGTAATGAAATTTCTCTGGGCTATGGGCATATGTGCGTTGTTGCATGTGTCCCACCAAAATCCTGTTTGGCCCACACTACTGTGCTTGAAAAGACACCTATCGATAGGCCTGTTGCAACCTCTCCCGCTGCAGTGGCAGCGGGGCTGGCTGACCCTCCTGCGGCCCCTGTAAACACTTTAGCGAATAAAATTACCTCTACACTTAAAATTAAGAATAATCCAATATTTAAAATTAAGTCGAAAAAAGGGAAATTACCAAACATCAAAATTAAAAATAACAAAAACATCCCTAGATCCAGTAATTTGAAACCACTTTACAAGTTTTTCAAAGGGCCACCACCAGCCACACTGTGTATGCCTCTCAGACCTGATCCTAAGGTGGCCACACTGTCTGACCGTACCTGTAATGCTACTACGGACGTCATTAGCATCTCCCAATTGAGCATTTACGATACCTCAACACAGAATTCAGATCACCCTACAGACCCGACAGCCCTGAATGACGCACCAGACACTACGGAGAGTCTAGATAACACTATAACTACAGCATGTTTTTTAGACCTACCAGCCTCCTTATCCCAAAATACCTTGGTTCTCCCGCTACCGAGCCCCACCAACAATCTATTGTCTTGAATCCCAGACACAATATGAAGCGGTCGCACCCAGACCCCGGAAAAGAGGTAGCCGGGGCAAAGGCAAAACAAATAAAAAAAAAGACGCACTGGAGCTATCTCCAATCCCAACTCGCAAATGAGAAGTATTTTTAATTTGTCTGATCATTTATTATCTACACATGAAACAAAATTGTTGGAGAAAGGCTTATCATTTTGTCCTACTAATACTTCAAATCTAAACGAATTATACACAGATCTTAATGCTTATATACGGAAGCTTACATTAAGACGTCATTTTGCCATAAAAAAGCATAAGGAGTTATCCACTAACCCTGACAATGGCTTGATCATTACCGATAACCCATCAATACCCCCGATCACTATTAACCAAAGTGAGGTGTCCACCGAGAGGTATATTACTACTCAGTTAAAGGGTCGCTCTAGATTCTATCCCACAGCATCCAAGGGTCATCTATTACAGTCCTTTCATGATCTTGTTTTAGAGGATCTCCAAAAAGATCAATCTACAGGCTCCCCCCCCCTCAAACCTTACACAAGCAGAGCAATCTGCACTTCAGAGACTCAAATCAACACACGACATTGTGATCAAACCCGCGGACAAGGGTGGGGGCATTGTTCTTCTCAATCGGGCCGACTATCTTGAGGAGGCCTCCCGCTTATTAGATAACCCCCTACACTATGCCGTTTTGGATCATGACCCAACAGAGGAATATAACACCACATTGAAAGCTTTCATAAATGACAATTTTTTCAAGGGTATCCTTACTAAAAACGAGAGGAGCTTCCTTATCAACCAACATCCGAGAACCCCATTTTTTTATTACCTTCCTAAGATACATAAAACACTCAATAAACCACCGGGCCGTCCTATTATATCAGGCATTGAATCCACCACAAGTAATTTATCGGTCTTTGTTGATCATCACCTTCAGCCCCACGTTCGGACACTTCCATCCTACCTCAAGGACTCTCAGCACCTTATACAGCTGATAAAAGATATAGCTTGGCAAGAGAATTATCACTGGCTCACCTGCGATGTAACATCATTATACACCAACATTCCCCATGACTTTGGATTGACAGCCATTGACCAATTTTTAAGCAACAACGCACATATGCCCATAGCCCAGAGAAATTTCATTACGCAATGTGCCGAGTTCATCTTAACGCACAATACCTTCAGTTTTCAAGAAAAATACTACCACCAGCTCACCGGGACGGCCATGGGCAGTTCGTTTGCGCCCTCCTTCGCAAACCTGTCCATGGGCCTCCTGGAACGTCTAAAATTTCATCCGCAACACCCCTTCCAAAGTAATATTATATTCTATAAAAGATATATCGACGATCTTATCTTTATATGGCATGGTGATTCCAATAGCATCACAGATTTTGTTCACTACCTAAACAATAACACAGCTGGCCTTCAATTCACAGCCCAACACCATTGCACCACCATAGAATTTCTAGACTTGTCCTTATATGTTGATGGAGACAAAATAAAAACTAAAACCTTTTTCAAAAAGGTCGATGCCAACAATTATATTCATTTCAAAAGTCACCACCATAAACCCTGGACCACCAATACCCCCTACTGCCAATATAAACGCATCTTCCGTAACTGCACCGATTATAAAGACTTCCATTCACAGTTTGCGATTCTGACAAATAAATTTATTGAACGTAAGTACCCCAACAAACTGTTGAGAGATGCCAGGCGCAGAGCCACCTTAACAGACCTTACCAAACCGACATTAGCCACTACCCAGGAATCATCCTTTCCATGATTCATCACGAGATTCAGTGCCCAACACAACACTATCAGGTCAATATTACAAAATAGATGGGACCTCCTGCTCCAAGATCCCTATCTAAAATCGGCAATCCCCGATAGACCATCTTTAACATACAGGAGAGCCCCGAATTTACGTAACCTACTGGCCCCAAGTAAGCTTAAGAACATGCAGTTCAAAGGCCACACTAGACCCGGATCTTTTCCATGTAAAAAGCCCCGTTGTACAGCTTGCCAGTTTGTAAGTGACACCAACACCTTCCAATCGGTTGTCACATCAAGTACATACCCTATTAAACAATATATCAATTGCGACTCCCGGTACATCATTTATCTCATATCCTGCCCTTGCGGCCTCCAATATGTGGGCCGGACGACCCAGGAGGCTCGCAGCAGGGTCGGCCAACATAAGAGGAACATTATCAACTGCCTGGCAACTCACAGTGTCTCTAGACATTTTGGCACGCACCACGATAGAGATCCCCGATTATTTCACATCACTTTCATAGAGGTGATTCCCCCGCACACCCCTAACATCTTTGAAGCGCTGCGCCAGAAGGAGATATACTGGATCAATATCCTAAAAAGTCTGGTCCCGAACGGTCTTAATGAGGTCCTAGAAAAAGCGTTCTAGACTAAATTATAGTTTTATACCCATACGATATTGTATCTATGGTGCTGTTAGTCGCACGACGATTGATAGTGATATTTTGTTTTAGTACACTTGTCCTCTCTTTTATCTATCTTAATCCATCAAGATTATGATGTTTTCCGCTGTTTGATGAATTTTTATAATAATCAATTTATATTTATTTTATGATTAATGATCTTATGTTAAGCATATGTAAAGATTTTCTCTGTTTATTGTGCTAAATATGATGTTTTTATGTTTATGTAATATACCAAGAAAAATTTGAATGCTGGAATTGTTGTAGTAAAAATTCCTTAATTTTCCTATAATATTATGTTTTAAAAAACTCCTTCCCCTATTCCCCAGGCTACAGCGGCCATTATTCTCAACGTCCACTACATATTAAGGCAATTTAATGCCTTAGCGTTCTGTGAGTTGGTAGGCGCTTATAGCGCCAGCATTGTGCGTGTGGTCGCGTCACATGGACGCAGATAACTGACGGAAAACCGCGTACAAGCGGAGCCCTGTTTGCCAGCACTATACCACATCCAATATGGCGCCGATACCCTCCGGCGCATGCGCCAAGCGTCACTTCCGCACAGCGCGGCGGAAGTGATGCAGCCCATTGCGGAGACGGCGTTCTCCGCTCATTCAAGCTATTTCTAGGGCTCAGTGCACCTCGTTCTCCACTGAGGCGCTGAGCTCGTTTCAGACCCCCAACTGGTAAGTCCCCTCTTAATTTTTATGCACACTGTACTTGTTTTTTTTGCACATTGTATTGCAACATTATATCTGCATTATCCCGGGTCAAGGGAACCCAGACACTCTCACTACTGTTAAAGCCCAGCATATATTGCTTACAGCCATCACGATTCAGCCTGGCATGTTAATCATTTAGTTTTCACCTTCCCCAACAGTTTTATATTTATATTTTTACCTCTCCCCAACAATTTTACTTTTGCAGTATTGGCACAGGTAGATACTCGAATAAGTCCCAGTGATTGAGCCTTTTTAGATGATCATGTATTAAATGCATTTACTTGCACTATGATTTGCACTTTGATCTGTGAAGCATGAATTTGGTTGTTAACTATTACAAGCTTTTGGGGTCTTTTATTTATGGATGTTTTTTGTTCTGTATCTTTTATAGCCTGTACTCCTGTATAATTGCCTGAGGAAGCGGGTTAATCCCGTGAAACGCGTAGCATCTGGGAGTATCAATAAATTGCTGATTTTTTGATCAAGCACTGTGTTTTCTATCGGTTTTTGGTCTGTTGGATGGGTGGTGAGCACGTCTCCCCCCATTTTTTATCCTTACATTGTTTTTACTCTTTTTGGCGCCTCTGGTCCTTATCCTCATCACATTGCTGTCCACCTATGGTGGCAAGGATTTTCTCCTAATTTCCTTCTACAGAGAGCGACATCTTATACCTGAGTGGGGTCAGGTTCTAGTTCTCCCCACCGGCATATGGAGTGGTTGCCTAGGGGCAACCCACGTTTGTGAGTATAAATTCTTTCGATCTATTGTGGCTACATTGTCTAGATTTACTACACCATTTGGGCTCTCGGTCTTTTGTCTTTGTTTTCTAAAGTGCAGATTAATAAAAAGCACTAGGATAAGGAGATGTAATGAGTGGCATTGTAATAGCGTAGTGGTCCTCAAACTAAGGCCTGCGGGCCGAATATGGCCCCCCAGAGGCTTTTTTACTGGCCCCCACACACACAAAATGTATTACTTCTAGATGCGGTCAGCTACATCTTTAAATATTGGTGGTCCGCATATAGAATAGCAGTGCTGGCACCACCCATCCACATGGAAGCCAGACAGCAGTAATTTGCTGGTTTCCAATCAAATTCCACATCAGGTGACACTGTTGTCCAATTGCACTGCAGATTGTCACCTGGTTATGCATCACTGTCTGGCCCACAAAGACTTCTACATCATTTTATGTATACTCCGGCCCCCTAGCAGTCTGAAGTATGTTGACCCGGCCCTTGACCCAAAGCGTTTGAGGACCCCTATAATAGGGTGTAGTGAAATAAACAGCCACACCTAATTTTAAAGACTATGCCTCCTGCAAAATAAATGCAAGGGTTACTCGGGATAAAAAATAAAAAAAAAAAAGTGTTTTCAGGGGTTCCTTGAGATCCAAAAGTAAATTGCAGTGTTCCTCCAGGGTAAAAACGTTGAGCAAGGCTGATCTGGACTATCCAAAAGTTTCCCTTCACTGAGGCAAGTATCTAACCTTTATTATTCAGATAGCTTCAGGTATGCACAAGTGTGATGGGGTACTTAAATGGAACCTTAACCAAAGGTATAAAAAGAAGGAAAGAAAAATGTTTTACTACCTTCCCCTAGCCATTTGCAGACTGCGTGGGCTAGAAACTTTTTTTTTTCTTATGCTTTAGTTAAGGTTCCCTTTAAGATGAGGTTATCCACAAAAATGGGGCACTTGAAAAACATTTCTTTCAAAAGGCATACAGACGGTAATAACAGTTCAACAACACTGCCTTAGGCATCACCATACCTTAATAAGTAGATCCACAATGTGTGCATGCCCCTCATCTGCTGCCAGGTGAAGTGGGGTTCGGTCCACTTTAGTACGAGCATCTCTGCTGATTCCTGCTTGGAGAAGCACCTTCACAGTAGAGAAGTGACCACTCTGAGCTGCTAAATGCAGAGGTGACGTTCCAAGCTAAACAAAGACAAGTTCAAAAAGGCAATACAAGGAAAAGAAGTCAGAGTTTGGAAAGTGGAAACTCACTGAAGAACTACAAGCTTTAGAATGCCATGCTAGCCGCACGCTAGAACTTAGTTCAACAGCTGAAGACAATTAGGAACTCTGAAGTTTTTCTATGATATGTATACCCAGTCTGTGGTGAATGGAGCTCCACTTTGCATCAGTTGACGAACTTCATCATCATTGCCACAGCGTGCCGCTTCCAGCAATCTCTTTCCCAAGTCCAGGGCCATCTGCAAGGAAGATGTACTGCAAAATAAGTTAGAGGAATTATACTGAAAACAATTAATAAAAAGGCCTTTTTTTTTTACAATATTTCTTTATAAATACAGTCAGGGTTTACCCATTGTAAAATATGTCCTCACCCTTCTCTCTCCCTGATAAAGGTGACATTTTAATGCTCTCCAGTGCAGCTCTGCTGAGCCAGGATAATTAATTGAAGTTCATAATTACCGTACTCTTAGCGGTAATTGTATTTCTGTAAGTTATTGTGACAGTATACGTAGAGAGCGTTTAAACGGTCCCTCCCCAAACATACCGTCAGTACGTTAAACATATTACCTTAGCCTGTTACAAATGACGTACAGTAATACAATAACCAGTAAAAGTAATCATGAACGTCTGTTGCTTCGTAGCAGGATATGGAGAGCCTTCCAGATAAAACCTTCAGGGCGGGACTACTGCAGACAAGACTTTCCTCCCAAATGAAAGTTCTTCATTCCACAAAACATCTTAACCACTTCCCGACCGCCGTATATACAATTGGCGGCAAGAAGTGGACCCCGCAAGGGCATGGGCGGCGCGATCGCGTCATTCGTGACGCGATCGGCCGCCGGCAACTGGCTCCGCCCCCCTCGCGCTGTAACCCGCCGGCCGTTCGGAAGCGCCGGCGGGTTACTAGCACCCGGATCGCCGCATACAAAGTGTATAATACACTTTGTAATGTTTACAAAGCGTATTATACAGGCTGCCTCCTGCCCTGGTGGTCCCAGTGTCCGAGGGACCACCAGGGCAGGCTGCAGCCACCCTAGTTTGCACCCAAGCACACTGATTTCCCCCCCCCCTGCCCCCTGATCGCCCACAGCACCCCTCAGACACCCCCCTGCCCACTGTTTGCACCCAATAACCCACTAATCACCCAATCAATCACTCCCTGCCACTATCTGTCAACGCTATTTTTTTTTATGCCCTAAACTGCTCCCTGCTCCCTCCTGATCACCCCTCAGATTCTCTCCAGCCTCCCCCCCCCCCCCCGGTGTACTGTATGCATCTATCCCCCTGATCACCTGTCAATCACCTGTCAATCACCCCGTCACTGCCACCCATCAATCAGCCCCTAACCAGCCCCTTGCGGGCAATCTGATCACCCACCCACACCAATAGATCGCCCGCAGATCCGACGTCAGATCACCTCCCAAGTGCATTGTTTACATCTCTTCTCTACCCTAAACACCCACCAATTACCCATCAATCACCCCCTATCACCACCTGTCACTGTTACCCATCAGATCAGACCCTAATCTGCCCCTTGCGGGCACCCAATCACCCGCCTATACGCTCAAATTGCCCTCAGACCCCCCCCCCCCCCCTTATCAATTCGCCAGTGCAATATTTACATCTTTTCTTCCCTGTAATAACCCACTGATCACCTGTCAATCACCCATCAATCACACCCTGTCACTGCCACCCATCAATCACACCCTGTCACTGCCACCCATCAATCACCCCCTGTCACTGCCACCCATCAATCAGCCCCTAACCTGCCCCTTGTGGGCAATCTGATCACCCACTCACACCAATAGATCGCCCGCAGATCCGACGTCAGATCACCTCCCAAGTGCATGGTTTACATCTCTTCTCTACCCTAAACACCCACTAATTACCCACCAATCACCCCCTGTCACTGCTACCCATCAGATTAGACCCCTATCTGCCCCTGGGGCACTCAATCACCCGCCCACACCCTCAGAACGCCCTCAGACCCCAGCCCTGATTACCTCGCCAGTGCATTGCCTGCATCTATTCCCCCCTCTAATCACACCTTGAGACACCCATCAATCACCTCCTGTCACCCCCTAGCACACCTACCCATCAGATCAGGCCCTAATTTGCCCCGTGTGGGCTCCTGAACACTCGGCCAAACCCTCAGATCCCCCTCAGACCCCCTTCCGATCACCTCCCCAGTGCATTGATTGCATCTATTGTCCCCTTTAACCACCCCCTGAGACACCCATCAATCACCTCCTGTCACCCCCCTAGCACTCCTATCCATCAGATCAGGCCCAATACAACCGGTCATCTAAAAGGCCACCCTGCTTATGACCGGTTCCACAAAATTCGCCCCCTCATAGACCACCTGTCATCAAAATTTGCAGATGCTTATACCCCTGAACAGTCATTTTGAGACATTTGGTGTCCAGACTACTCACGGTTTTGGGCCCGTAAAATGCCAGGGTGGTATAGGAACCCCACAAGTGACCCCATTTTAGAAAAAAAAAAAAAAAAAAAAGACACCCCAATGTATTCTGTAGGAGTATGACGAGTTCATAGAAGATTTTATTTTTTTTTTTCAAAAGTTAGCAGAAATTGATTTTTATTGTTTTTTTTTCACAAAGTGTCATTTTTCACTAACTTGTGACAAAAAATAAAATCTTCTATGAACTTGCCATACTCCTAACGGAATACCTTGGGGTGTCTTTTCTAAAATGGGGTCACTTGTGGGGTTCCTATACTGCCCTGGCATTTTAGGGGCCCTAAACCGTGAGGAGTAGTCTAGAAAACAAATGCCTCAAAATGACCTGTGAATAGGACGTTGGGCCCCTTAGCGCACCTAGGCTGCAAAAAAGTGTCACATGTGGTATCGCCGTACTCAGGAGAAGTAGTATAATGTGTTTTGGGGTGTATTTTTACACATACCCATGCTGGGTGGGAGAAATATCTCTGTAAATGACAATTTGTTTATTTTTTTTTTTTTTACACACAATTGTCCATTTACAGAGAGATTTCTCCCACCCAGCATGGGTATGTGTAAAAATACACCCCAAAACACATTATACTACTTCTCCTGAGTACGGCAATACCACATGTGTGGCACTTTTTTGCAGCCTAACTGCGCTAATGGGCCCAAAGTCCAATGAGCACCTTTAGGCTTTACAGGGGTGCTTACAAATTAGCACCCCCCAAAATGCCAGGACAGTAAACACACCCCACAAATGACCCCATTTTGGAAAGTAGACACTTCAAGGTATTCAGAGAGGGGCATGGTGAGTCCGTGGCAGATTTCATTTTTTTGTCACAAGTTAGCAGAAATGGAAACTTTTTTTTGTTTTTCTTGTCACAAACTCATTTTCCGCTAACTTGTGACAAAAAATAATATATTCTATGAACTCACTATGCCTCTCAGTGAATATTTTGGGAGGTCTTCTTTCCAAAATGGGGTCATTTGGGGGGTATTTATACTATCCTGGAATTCTAGCCCCTCATGAAACATGACAGGTGGTCAGAAAAGTCAGAGATGCTTGAAAATGGGAAAATTCACTTTTTGCACATAGTTTGTAAACTCTATAACTCTTACCCAAACCAATAAATATAGGCTAAATGGGTTTTTTTTTTTATCAAAAACATGTTTGTCCACATTTTTCGTGCTGCATGTATACAGAAATTTTACTTTATTTGAAAAATGTCAGCACAGAAAGTTAAAAAAAAATTTTTTTTTTACAAAATTCATGTCTTTTTTGATGAATATAAGTAAAAAAAAAAAAAAAAAAAAAAAAAAACGCAGCAGCAATCAAACAGCACCAAAAGAAAGCTTTATTAGTGACAAGAAAAGGAGCCAAAATTCATTTAGGTGGTAGGTTGTATGAGCGAGCAATAAACCATGAAAGCTGCAGTGGTCTGAATGAAAAAAAAAGTGCCTGGTCCTTAAGGGGGGTAAAGCCCACGGTCCTCAAGTGGTTAAGTATAATGTTTTATGAATGTATGTAAATTTGACCAAGTAACTGCTCTGCAAATTTGGTCTATTGAAGCTGATTACTTCTCAGCCCAGGAGGAGGAAACTTCGCTTAGCCCGAAAAGCCCCAAAATTCTCTACAGGAACTTTACCTGATTGACACAAAACTACAGCATGTTTTATCCATCTGAAAAAGGGAACTTTTGAAGCTTTTAAGCCTTTTCTAGCACCGTGGAAGAGCAAAAGAATATTATCTTCCTTCCTCCAGTCTGCTGTGAGTTTTAGGTTATGTAACATCTTTTAACATATAAATGAATGAAAACTGCATTCTTTAGTAACTGGTTTATGGCAAAAAGAGGATAAAGAGCTTAAAAGCTCAGTTTGTAATAAACTGGCCCTTATTCATGACATGTTTATCTCCAACACTTTCACCTTCCTGGGGCTCACGAGACATGGCTAACTCCATCAGACACTGTCTCCAGCTGCTCTATCACATGGTGGTCTAAAATTTAGTCATGCCCCTAGACTTGGCCACAAACATGAAGGCGGGGTGGGGGATCCTCCTCTCTGACCACTGTTCCTTTAAACCACTCACACCATTGCCAGCACTCTCACTCTCATCCTTTGAGGTTCATGCTGTCCGTCTACTCTCCACACCACATTCAGATTGCCGTTATCTACCACCCGTCCAGTCCAGCCTCTACTTTCATAATCACTTTTCGACATTGGCTTCTCCAGTTCCAGTGGAGACAGAAAGGTTGAATAGAGTTGTTAGGGCGGGATTAAAGGAGGAGGAAAGTTGGGGGATTAGATGAGAGGGAATGGGGTCCAGGGCACAGGTAGTGAGATGTGTTTTGGAGATTAGTGAGGAAAGACACTGTTCAGTGAGTGTGGTGAAAGGTGTTAGAGTGGGAGAGTGGTCTTGTGGAGCGGGGGGAAGGCAGTTAGTAGTGAGCAAGGGTACAGGCGAGCAGAAGGAATTTACAGGTGTTGGTTGGGCTGGTGAAAACGGTTGCGTGTTGAAGCTGTTACGTATTGCATCAATCTTGCTTGTGAAGTCATCAGCTGACAGACATGTGGTAGGTGGGGGACGAAGTAGGGAGTTAAAGGTGTTGAACAATTGTTTTGGGTTGTGGGACTGTAAGGAAATGAGCAAGGAGAAGTAAGATTGCTTAGCAGAGGTGAGAGCATCCCTGAGCTCCTGCATAGTTTGTTTATAGTGATGAAAGTCCTCTACAGCAGTGCTCTTTCTCCAGCATCTTTCTGCCACCCTTTTCAGCTGTTTGTTTGGTTCAGTGAGCCAGAGCTGGCGGTTAGTTTGGCGGGTGGTGGTGGAGTGGAGCAGCTGAATTCATGGCAGAGGAGACTAAACTAAATAAGTAACTGGATGCGGCCTCAGGGTCAGTGTAGGAAGACAGAGTACTTAGAGGTTGCAAGGCCTCAGTCAGGGAATTCATATCCAGGTTGCGGTAATTGCTGCGCATGACCGTATGGTGTAGTGTTGGAGGAGTTGATGGTAGAGAAGAATTGATTGAGAAGGAGTTGAAGAGAAATATCTGGCATTCCGGATCGATTTAAATCGAAAAAAGCGGGAAATCCGATCGGATTTTTCAGTCAAATGAAAAAAAAGCTTTCGATTTTTTCGAGAGATACGATCGTTTTTATCGAATTACTGTAAAATCGTGTGTGGCCACCTTAAGTCATAGACTAAAACTAGTCCTTGGTAAGAGTACTTGTAAAAGGTACAGGCCAGAACAAAGAACATCTATCAGGCACTAGGCAATGTAACTGTGGGTACATGTAAAGGTGGACACACACACACACACACACACGATACAATAAAATGATCCGATTTTACAGTAATTCGATAAAAACGATCGTATCTCAAAAAAAAAAAAAAAAAAAAAAAAAAAAAAAAAAAAAAATCGAAAGCTTTTTTTTCATTCGACTGAAAAATCCGATCGGATTTCCCGTTATTTTCGATTTAAATCGATCCGGAATGCCAGATATTTCTCTTCAATTTCTACTAAAGATTGTATGGTGTGTGTTGGATTGTTAATTTATTACTATACACACCCTAGCAATTTTCTTTGAGTTTCCAATCATTTTTATCATAATTGAAATCATTTTTATCATAATTGAGGAAAAAATTTAACATAGGTGTGTGGTACATTGGTCATATTTTTGAAATGTTACAATCAGTCAGAAAAATTTATTGCAATTCTTAAATTGAACAGATATTTAAAAAATTGTATGGTGTGTGGCCACCTTAAGAGTGATGTGCAGGTACTCTGCAGGGGAATAAGGAGATACTTCCTCTATTACACATTCTTCATGCACAATCTGTACCAGGTTTATGGGTGATAGACAAAACCTCTGTGTTCAATGTGCACAACATTCTCAGTGGATTCCCTGCAGCTCTGTGGAGAGTTCATATGTAGAGTATAGTACTACCGTGTAACAAAGTAAACCTGAGACAGATGAAATTACTCACTGTTCATCGTCATGGGCGATTTCAACAGGGCCAACCTCCGCCAAGAGCTTCGCCGCTACCATCAGCATATCACCTGCCCCACCAGAAATGCCAACACACTGGACCACTGTTACACGGTCCTGAAGGATGCATACAAAGCCACCCCTTGGGCAGCTCTAGGTTCATCTTATCACTGTCTCATCCACCTGATACCAACTTACAGGAGACGCCTGGAGACATCGAAACCGGTCCTCAAATCCTCCAAAGTGTGGTCAAGCGAAGCGAAGCTACAACTTCAGGCCTGCTTCGACTGCACAGACTGGCAGGTCCTGGAATCCCCAGACTTGGATGAATGGGCTGAAAATGTCACCTCATACATTAACTTCTGTGAGAATCATTGCATACCAACGAAAACCTTTAAAAACTTTATCCGAACGACAAACCGTGGTTCTCAAAAAAACTACGGCAACTTCGCAGAAGCAAAGAGGACGCGCACAAGTCAGGAAACCGAGATGAATACAGAAGGGCAAGAAATGACCTGAACAGAGAACTGAGGGCTGCCAAGAAGGGCTACGCGGATAAACTGGAACAGAACCTCTCCTCAAACGACTCGCGAGCTGTGTGGAAAGGGCTCAAGGCTTCCACCAACTATAAGCCTCCCCCGCAGCATGCAACACCGAGTGCTGAGCTTGCCGAGAATCTCAGCGAATTCTACTGTAGATTTGAGAACCAGTCTCCCCCACAGCTACGGGCACCTCCCCCCGACCCTGCCCCTGAGGCCCCGAGACCAAACTCGCCCCCTCCACCAGTGAAAAAGGCAGATGTTCTGAAACACTTGTTAAGGATAAATGTCAGGAAAGCCTTGGGCCCGGATGGAGTGTCACCAGCCTGCCTGAAATCTGGCGCTCGACAGCTCACCCCTATTCTTTCCTCCATCTTCAACAAGTCCCTTCAGAGTGGGAAAGTCCCCGCATGCTTCAAGAGGTCCACCATCATCCCTGTCCCCAAAAAGCAAGGCGTCACCGACCTCAACAACTTCAGACCCGTGGCTCTTACATCAGTCATCATGAAGATTCTTGAAAGGATGGTGCTCCCCCTCCTCAAGCTCACCACTGAGGCCCTGCTGGATCAGCACCAGTTCGCATACAGAGCAAACAGGTCCACCGACGACGCCATCAATATCTGCCTAGAGCTCATCCACAATCATCTGGACAAACCTGGCACGTATGCCAGGATCCTCCTTCTTGACTTCAGCTCAGCTTTTAATACCATCAGCCCCATAATACTTCAGGAGAACCTTGCCTCACTCGGGGTCCACCCCACTCTACGCCTGTGGATCACAGACTTCCTCACCAACAGAACCCAGGTCGTAAAGCTAGGCACCATCTCCTCTCAACCTCGGATTACAAATATAGGAGCACCACAAGGGTGCGTCCTTTCGCCGTTCCTGTTCTCCCTGTACACGAATGCATGCAGATCCACAGCGGACTCCGTCAAAGTGATCAAATTCGCTGACGACACCACCATTGTCGGCCTCATCACTAAAAATGATGAAGAAGCATACCGCTAACAGGTTGAGAGCATATGCCACTGGTGCAGGGAGAACGGGCTGGTCCTAAACACGGCGAAAACTGTTGAGATGGTTGTTGATTTTAGAAAGCACGCCAACGCCCCCCCTCCAATCCGTATCGATGACAAAGAAGTTGAAAGAGTTCCCTGTGTCCGACTTCTGGGCACAACCATCTCCAACGACCTGAAGTGGAAGGCAAACACCACCTCCATCCAGAGGAAAGCACAGCAGAGGTTATTTTTTCTCCGTCAACTGAAGAAGTTCGGCATGTCCCCGAAACTTCTGACCAGCTTCTACTCTGCCACAATTGCATCTGTCCTCTGCTCTTCCATCCTAGTCTGGTATGCCAGCTCCTCCGCCAGCGACAGACACAAATTACAGAGAGTCATCAGATCAGCAGAGAGAATTATAGGAAAACTGCTACCCGCTCTGGACCTCCTCTACCACTCAAGGCTGAGCTCCAGAGCCTTGAGGATTGTAAATGACCCCTCACACCCAGGCAACCGTTTTTTCAGCCAGCTTCCTTTGGGCCGGAGGTATCGGTCCATCTACACCAGGACCACTAGACACAGAAATAGCTTCTTCCCCTCAGCTGTAAACTCACTAAATTCACTAAACTCTCACCACGCACTCCCCACCACAACGTAATCATGTTTTTGCCGCCACACATATCCTTCATACACCTTAGTGCCTTGTAAATATGCAATATTGGAATTTGTAAATTGGTAGTGAAAATTGAGTGTTGTTTGCTTGAATGTTTTCTCTGTATGAAATGTCTGATATAGTGCTGATCCTTTTTGATGTATTTTATGTACCCTACCCTACCTGTATCCTGTACGTGCCAAGTCCAATTCCGGGCACGACCCAGTCGTGCTTGGCGAAAATAAAAGATTCTGATTCTGATTAAAGTTTTATACATACCTGGGGCTTCCTCCAGCCGCCTTCAGGCTAATCAGACCCTCGTTGTCCTCCTCCGCCACCTGGATCTTCTGCTATGAGTCCAGGTACTTGAGCCAGTCTGGCGTAGTGCGCATGCACACACTCCACCGCCGGGAGCGTACTACACCTGCGCAGCACTGTTGCGCAGGTGCAGAACGCTCCTGGCTGTGGAAGCGGCATGCGGCTGGACTGCGCAGACTGGCTGAATTACCAGGACTCATAGCAGAAGATCCAGGTGGTGAAGGTGGACAGCGAGGGACTGATTAGCCTGAAGGGGGCTGGAAGAAGCCCCAGGTATGTATAACACTTATTTTCATCCTTCTCAAGTACCATTTAATGCGTAGTCACCAAACCAAATTTTAACAACATATCAAATTATTTGATTTCATGAGCAAAGAGAGTGTGCACATTTGCATAAATCAGAATCAACGCAGAATTATTTCCATCTCACTGACACAGCTACACATCAGGCTTTATACTTACAGCATAGCTGTTATTTCGTATCTTTAAGAGATTCCTATGTACACATCAAATATACAGTCACAATCAGATGTGTATATCTGACTTTAAAAATACGGGGACTGCTTTATTTAAGCAGCACCAGTAACTAATTTTGATTGGTTTATTTCAATTTTGTGGACTAAGCACAGCTATTACTGTATGTATAAATTATTTATGATGACTATTATCTGAGAAATAGAACATTTTATCATATTTTCTATTTTAATTACAGTTTAAATTCATTAGGAGTCGGAGCATTTTTTCCCGACTCCGACTCCAGGCACCTAAAATTGCCCCGACTCCACAGTCCTGGTTGAATGGAAGGGTACACAAATTATTCTTTGCGATTATGTATCCAGGGCTAAACTTTCAGCCTCACCATAACTGCTTCACTTGAATAATCAGACAACAATCTTGAACCAGAACAGGTACTGAACCCAACATTGATTCTACCACTACACAAAAAAACAAAAATGTGTGCTCGATTCAGTTTCACCTGACTATATACTGGCTAGGTAATCGTTTATTAGCTAATTAAGATCGCATTGCAAATGCCTAAGCATATGCACGCCATACGCAGGGTCTAAACTAACTTACTGCGTTCCCTGCAGAAGTTGGCACACGCAGAATCAGGGCTGTGGAGTCGGTACAAAAATCTTCTGACTCAGACTCCTCAGTTTCTGAAACCACGACTTCGACTCCAACTCCGACTCCGGGTGCCCAAAATTGCCCCAACTCCGACTCCACAGCCCTGCGCAGAATCCATTGCATCTCAACAGGAGCGCCGTGGGTAGGCCTCCTTTTGCTCCCAGGAAAAAAGGCGACCAGCGGCAACACCCCACAAACATCCACTGCTCAGCCAGTATTAGTCAGGTGAACCTGGATAGACCAGGTTCACCAGCCCTGGGGATGAGCTGTCTGCATTTCTGTGTTCCCCCCAGATGGAAGCTGCGCCGCCCCTGAGCAGTGGATGTTCGTGGGGTGTTGCCGCTGCTCACCTTTTCCTCGGAGCAAAAGGAGGCCTACCCACGGCACTCCTGTTGCGATGCAATGGATTTTTGCGTGTGTCAACTCCTGCAGGGAATGCGGTGAGTTAGTTTAGACCCTGCATATTCTGGCATGCATATGCTTAGGCATTTGCAATGCCATTTTAATTAGTCAATAGACGATTAGGCAGCCAGTATATAGTCAGCCAGTGGATAGAGCACACCTCTATTTTTCTACACGTGCAGACACTTTAAAGGATACCCGAACAAAACATCCACTAAGCCTGGTACAAACTCAATTATGATTGGCCAATCACTGACCAATTGTACTGCCTCTATGTAATGTGAGAGCTTACCTATACAATCTGTTCATAGCATTCAAAATCTGTTGAATCTCCAATTACATATAATGGGTAAAATTGGTCAATTATTGGCAAATCATAATCATAACTGAAAGTATATACCAGGCTATAGAACAAGACTTGAGAGATGTGGGCATAGTTTCATAAGCTTACCACGCTTTCTGTATCAGTTCGAAGAGGCTCCATTCATGTGTCATAGACTCTGTTAGCAGTCGCGCCTTTCTAAGTTGGCAACGCATGACCCAGAAAGCCTTGCTCAGTGCATTCACAGTAATTACTAAGCTCTGTGAGTGCACTTGAGCCACACCCACAGCGTGCACATGCTTCCATCACATTTGTCTGAATTACTGTCAGGGCTGTGGAGTCGGAGTCGTGGAGTCGGGCAATTTTGGGTGCCTGGAGTCGGAGTCGGAGAAAAATGCACCGACTCCGACTCCTAATGAATTTGTAACTGTAATTATAATAGAAAATATGATAAAATGTTCTATTTCTCAGATAATAGTCATTAAAAATAATGTATATATACAGTATATATACAGTAATAGCTGTGCTTAGTCCACAAAAATGAAATAAACCAATCAAAATTAGTTACTTGTGCTGCTTCAATAAAACAGTCCCCGTATTTTTAAGGTCAGATATACATATCTGATTGTGACTGTATATATGATGTGTACACAGGAATCTCATATATACTAAATAACATCTATGCTGTAAGAATAAAGCCTGATGTGTAGCCGTGTCACTAATAGAGATGGTCAATGAGATGGAAATAATTCTGCATTGATGCTGATTTATGCAAATGTATGCACTCCCTTTGCTGATGAAATCAAATAATTTGATATGTTGTTAAAATTTGGTTTGGTGACTACAAATTAAAGGGTAACTGAGACGGATGAAAAGTAAAGTTTTATACATTCCTGGGGCTTCCTCCAGCCCCCTTCAGGCTAATCAGTCCCTCGCTGTCCTCTACCACCCGGATCTTCTGCTATGAGTCCTGGTAATTCAGCCAGTCAGCGCTGTCCGGCCGCATGCTGCTCCCACAGCCAGGAACATTCTGCACCTGCGCAATAGTGCTGCACAGGTGTAGTATGCTCCTGGCGGCGGAGTGTGTGCATGCGCACTACGCCCGACTGGCTCAAGTACCTGGACTCATAGCAGAAGATCAAAGTGGTGGAGGAGGACAACGAGGGACTGATTATCCTGAAGGCCGCTGGAGGAAGCCCCAGGTATGTATAAAACTTTAATTTCATCTGTCTCAGGTTTACTTTGTTACACAGTAGTACTATACTCTACATATGCACTCCCCACAGAGCTGCAGGGAATCCACTGAGAATGCTGTGCACATTGAACACAGAGGTGTTGTCTGTTTACAATCTCCTCATTCCCCTGCAGAGTACCTGCACATCATTCTTACATGCACCCACACTTACATTGCCTAGGGCCTGATAGATGTTCTTTGTTCCGGTTTGTACCTTTTACAAGTACTCTTACCAAGGACTAGTTTTAGTCTAAAGGGAATAAATATAGTAGTCTACATATACTTCTCACTTCAGTTGTCTTGTAAAATTCCTAAGCGTTGGCAGTTAAGAGACGAATTTCATGTTACATACTTTTAATCAACAAAATTGTAATATGCAAATTAGAGGAGTCGGAGTCGAGGAGTCGGAGGAATCCTAAACTGAGGAGTCGGAGTCGGTGGATTTTTAACCAACTTCACAGCCCTGATTACTGTGCACAGCAAAACCTTCCAGGTCAAGGGTCACCGACTTAGAAAGTTGCAGCCGCTAACAGAGCCTGTGACAAAAGAAAAAACACAGAACCCCTCGGAACTATACATAAAGTGTGGTAAGCCTATGAAACCATGTCCACATCTGTCACCAGCCTCACTTTAACAGTTATGGTTCGGCTTGGGTATCCTTTAAAATGTACCTTTACCTCTGAGCTCCAGCGCAGTACCAGCGTCCCCCTCTGGCTCACTAGCAGAGGCCAATCGGGTCAGCTCTAGATGCCTGCGCAGTACAGCGGACCCAATTGGGCTTGGTTATTTTTGCCTGAGTCTGAGGAGGAAGCTGGTACAGACTGAGGTGATACAAGGCAACTTTTGGATGCAGCATGCCAGAAGCCAGGTAATTGCGTTCAGTATATCATATGTACTGCATGCGCAGTGTGAAAAACTTTGAGCATTGTTAGTTTGTGCAAATATAGTATCACATACAATAAAATGGAAAAATACATTTACAAACCAGGAAATTAGTGGTGACCAGCTACAAAACAAATGCAAGGAATTCCAACAGTGAATAAGAGGTATACATTGACAGTGGGAGAGATGGGTTTAAATTTGACAGAACTAGAGGAAGATGGATGAGGCTTACACAGTGTTGCAAACATGAGGGCACTTTGAGGGAACGAGATGGGGATACATCGTGGCTAACAGTAATATGATAATACCCAGGGGCAAATACATGAAAGGGAGGATATGAAACTATTCTAAACAAAGAGAAGACGATCAAAAGTACACAATTGATGATGGGAAACATGTAATTGCAATGTTGGGGTAATAATGGTTCTCTGCAGGAAGGCAATAAAAAGGCAATGTGATAATGGACTGCATATGAAATTCGAATGATAGGTGAGACACTGCTTGGGATACATTGTACAGACACTGTGAAGTAAAATGTGTAGGGACACTAAAATGTAACCTTTACATTCCTAGTAGTTTGGGTCACCCTGAGCTGCTTAGTTACTCTGTCTCACTAAAATGTAACAATCATAATAGCCCACAGTCATGAGGTACCTCTAGGACTATATATCGCCACAATCAATTGCAACTCACCTCCACCCTCCCGTCACTGCGCTTAGCCAGCTTCGTGGCCTCCTTTCCCGCCTTTCGGCGTCCCTCCGGCTCACAAGCTGCAACTCCCGACGATTACTTCATACAGGCAAACTTTAGGCCACAGCAAGATGGCGGCAACACCAGCGGAAGGAGAACGTGCTGCAATCAGCTAGCGGAGGAATCCAACATTGAACTTTACGCGATCCGTACTGCTGCCAGGACACAATTCGTATGCGGCTGCGCACTGTGACTTCCTCTGTCTGACCGGTTTCCCTAGCAACTGTTCTAGACCTGGGCGAGTCACATGACGTCACCCTGTAGCAAAGCTAATTGTAATTTCACATCGCAAAGTTTTGTGTGCATGTTACTGGTACAGTATTGTCACTTCATTTGTACGCAACGCATTTTTTTGTGTGCATGTTCCTTGTACAGTATTGTCACTTCATTCGTTTTGTACAGATTTGAATTGTAGCTCGTCTGAATGGTGTCACCTTTTATTTGTATAGTTTACAGTTCTGATCTAGTGTTAATCAAATATATCGACCAGAATTAGACCAGACTTCTGTATCATCATGTTTGCTACTCTACCTTCATCCTGGACTGACACCATCTTTTTGTTTTAGGACCTGTTTCCACTACACGCAGATTGGATGCAGAATGGATGCAGAAAAACTGACTCCAATGAATGCCTATGGGAAAATCTGCAGCAGAAGAATCGCGTTTAGTGGAAACAGGCCCATAGGCAGGGACGGATTAGTACTCTTTACCGCCCAAGGCCACTGTCACCAGCCGCCCCCCTTCAGTATAGGTAGCGAGGTGACCCCTCCACCCTTCCCTCCAGTATAGGTAGCCTGATGACCCTCCCCCCTTCCCTCCAGTGTAGGTAGCCAGATGACCCCTCCCCCCTTTCCTTCCAGTATAGGTAGCCAGATGACTCCTTTTCCCACCTCCCCACCTTTCAGTATGGGTAGCCAGTTCACCTTCACACCGCAGCAGCCATCAGTGTCACTCATTTCTCCGCTCGTCTCCAGTGCAGAAGCTTCCTCTTCCTTTCCATCTCCAATGCTGCCCAAGTCCATAGCCGCCGGCTACAATGCAAACGTGCACAGAGAGCAAGGTGGCTGCTGCACAGGCAGCTAGTGGCAGAGTACCCCAGTCAAGCACTCGCCTGATCTCCCTACATTGCAGCATTCGCAAGCTTGCAAATGCTACAACAGCTTAGCCTGCTGCTTTGGTGCCCTAGCTCCTGTGGTGCCCTAGGCCATGGCCTAGGAAGCCTTGGCCTAAATCCAGCCCTGCCCATAGGCATTCATTGGAGTCAGTTTTTCTGCATCCAATCTGCGTGTAGTGGAAACAGGCCCTATAAGATAGCTCTGCTTACTTTCTGCCCGCCTATGATCTGCAGTTCAATGCAATCTGCATAAAATCTTTCTATGAATGGTACTGCCGTCTGCTCTCCTTTGATCTGTTTCATGCATAAAATCTTTCTATGAATGATATATTCAGCTGCTATGCTTTGTATTGCCGCTATACCTAGCTTACCATAGATATCTCAGTACAAATATATCATTGGTTAACGTCTGATCTTTAGTCCACATCTCTGGTACTTTTCCTAATTGTCATCCTATTTGTTAGTGTAATGGTTAAAGGAAACCTAAACCGAAATGAAACAAAAAGTTTCACTTACCTGGGGCTTCTATCAGCCCCCCGAAGCCACCCTGTGCCCGCACGTCTCCGTGCTATTCTCTGGTCCCCCGCTGTAGCTAAGTTTCATTTCTGAGCTGTGCACGTCCACCGCATGTCGCCAGTAGTGCACAGCACAGACGCAGTAGGAGAAAATCGTTTATGAAACTTAGCTACAGTGGGGAACTGGAGGATCATACGGAAACGGCGCAGGCACAGGGGGCTGGTAGAAGCTCCAGGTAAGTGAAACTTTTTTTTTGGTTTAGGTTCACTCTAAGGGTTTTGCCTCTGATACAAGTAACCTGGGTTCAAATCTCAGCTCTTCCTGTTTAGCATGCCAGCACCTATTCAGTAAGGAGTCATTAAGCTGGACTCCCTAACACTGCTACTGCCTATTGAAAGCCTAGTGGCTGCAGCTCAAGCACTTTGAGTCCGCCTTTGAGTCCGCCAGGAGAAAAGGGCAATATAAATGTGTCTTGTTTATCTGGGACCAGTCAGGGCCCGTTTCCACTTGTGCCGCTCGCATCAGGGAGACGCGCGGCGGCACTTCCGGGTGTGCGGGATCGCAGGCGAATCCCATGAGCCGTGCCAGGAAACTGCGGATTCGAAGCGGTTTCAGCTCCAGTGGAAACAGGCCCTCAGTCTCCTTTAAAGGCCCATACCCACGACACAATTTTTTACAATGAATTCATTTTTGAGTTTTTTGCTATATTGCAGAAACAGCTCTAACTATACTGGCCAATGATATTCTTACAGCTAAATCCAAAGGCCATTATCCACACTCATCCTTTTTTTTTTTCAAAACGTTTTTATTAGTTTTTCATATGAAGAACAACATCTTGATACTCTCCAACTGGTTACATGACAATAGAACCAAGACAGATGAAAAATAATTTGTAGCCCAAAGTCATTGCATAATGTCCCGTACTTGTGACCACGCATTGCCAAACGGATAATACCCCCCCCCCCCCCTCACCCCCCTCATCCCTCATACCCCCACCCTCCCCAGTTTCATTGCTCTCTCTCAAATCTACTAATACTTGAGTCTAATAGAAGTGATCCAGTCCAATAGTTCATCTCTCCTGGTGGGATAGCCAAGAGAATGTAGGGTTTTCATTTCTTAAAGAATCGTTTAGTTCCTTTGTCAACATGTAGAGTGGCATCCAATCTATCCAGTTTCATCAAATATGACATCTCGTCATGCAAGTATGATATGGAGGATGGAGTGGAGTAGATCCATCTGTTAAAAATGGATTTTCTGGCTGCCAGGAGGGTGAGATGTGCCACATCTGAAATGGAGAATCACAATGCCTCTAAGAAATCACAAGGCCTATAAGAAAGAGAAGACCTCACCCGAGAATACAGTACCTATATATATACGGGAAGTTCCAAACACCATGAAAGAGATCAGCATTCAGCAATTTACATTTTGGACAAGCATTTACACAATTCATTGGAGGGATGTTGTATTTGATATCAAATGCATATTTTGCCTTGTGCATCAATAATAGATGAGATTCCCTCAATTTCTCACTTATAATGAGTCTACGAATGGTATTTTTTCCCTCCAGCAAATTCTCTCTCAGCAGCTCGTCATTGAAATGTTTTCCCCAGCCTTTAAAAATGTGAGAGACCTTATTGGCCGCGTGTAATTGTGCCAAAGCACCCTGGAGATCCAACATTGACAGGTTTTTTTTGGCCTGGCATCAAAAACTTGTCAAAAGGGGTCAGGTGGTTATATTCGCAAGATTCAACTTGACAAAAGATTTAAGTTGGGCGTACATGAGGAAGTGGCTGGAGGGATTGAAAACATTTTTTCACACTCATCCATCTTGATCTGTCATCAGTGTTTAATACTGTATTGACCATACCTTAAAGGGACAGTGGACACAGCTTAAAAATGGAATCTGAACTTATCTGGGGCTTTCTCTAGCCCCCCGTAGTCTGTGAAGTCCCTCTGCATCCTTTGGGCTACCTCTGTTCTTCCGCTGGTGGTTCCATTAGCCGCGTAACTTCACAAGGAGTAGTGCACAACTGTGCATGTGTGGCCCTGCAGCCTGCCTGTCTCGCTCGCGTGCCAGCTGGCAGAAGATTTCTGCGTTTGCAAAGTTCTTTCTTTCGAGAACCGTGTGCGCGCAGAAAGCTCACTGGCACGCGAGCGAGAGAGGCCGAGCATGAACTGCTGTGCACTACTCCTGGCGAAGTGATGTGGCTAACAGAGCCATCAGCGGAAGATCGGAGGAGGCCTAAAGGACACAGTAGGACCTCATGGGCTACAGGTCATTGGAGAAAGCCCCAGGTAAGTTCATATTCCATTTTTAAGTTGTGTTCAGGGTCCCTTTAAAGGACAACTATCAAAGCTTGTGTTTTGCCTCAAAACCTGTCATATAGTGGAGCAGGAGCAATATAGGGATGAAACATAGGAAAGGCAAACAGCGAGTTGAAGACTCCTGAGTGCACACATGCGGCTTTAGCACAGTCTTGAGGGGAGAGAGCAAATTTCAAAATGCCATTGGTGAAAATGTTACAAATACCGGAGACCCCTGCAAGATGGCATATTCTACTCCTCAGCGCTAACTATCATTCTATGGGACTCAATTTAAATGAAAAAAAGGTAATAGAAGCATTTAAAAAGAAAAAAAAAGCTAGTTTTCATCCCACTACTGCTCCACTATATGTTAGGTGCCCCAGACCATTCCCTACCATCAGTAAAAGCAGCTCACAGTACCGGTGCATTTTTGCCTTTGGGAGTGTTACATTTTCACAGCTTGTAATTCTTCTCTACTTTATCCAAAATAGACAATCTTGGTATTGTTTTTTTCAGAACGGATAGGGCTTTATGCTAACATTAAATGTTTAATTCCACATATTTGTAACGATCGGTGAAGCACAGAGAGCCTTAATCAATGCCTTGTGTTCAACCAGCACTCGATTGACATTATCCACCAAAGTGGCAAGTTCCCCCAGAGGACCAGTGCGTGGGTCCATTTTGTTTTTAGGTCTGGCGTTCTGTAATGATCGGTGAAGCACAGAGAGGATCTGATTACCGGTGATCTGCAGTATCACTGGGAATACAGATGGATACCAGATTATAAGTGATCTGCAGTATCACCGATAATCCGATATACCAGCTAACCTCTGTTCACCTGAGTAGAGTGTAGTGTTTGGTGTAACAGTAACACTTAGAGGACTAGGCCTCAGCGCAGTAAGGAGTACTGCACGGATTCCTTCCGAAGACCTGAACTCTCCAAGACGGGAGGAGTCAGGCTGAGAGTAGGAAGGATTGTCTGAAAGTGACACTCTGGAGGAAGTGTCACTAACAAGACAGGGAACTGCCTTCAATAGTAAGGTCGGTTCTCGAGGTCGGACAAGCCAGGTCGTAAACACACGGACAGATAAAGTACAGATTCAGAAGGCAGAGGCGGAGTCTAAGGTACAAGCAGGGTTCGGCAACAGGGTATCAGATATATCGAGGTACAAGATCAGGATGCAGAAGCAGAGTCTAAGGACGAGCCAGGGTTCGGCAACAGAGTGTCAGAATGGCAAGGGACAAGATCAGAGTTCAGGAGGATAGTCAGACAGGCAAAGGGTCATAACAGAAAATCACAATCAAACTAGTACTTTAAGCTATCAGCAGAATCTAGCTAAGTGTAGGATTACAGCTCCAGCTGGTCCCGGCACACTTAAGGATCTGACTAAGGGTCTGAGTGCTCCCACGTTGTGTTCGCAACGCCAGACAACCAGCAACTGAACATCCTGCAGTATATATACACATAAAGCTGCCCAGCACCTCCCTAAGTGCTGGACCAATGAAAAGTGAAGCCAGCGTCAGCTGACCAGCCTGGTCAGCTGACTCACTTCTGGCTGTCATATAATCCCTGCCTGAGTGCGCGCGCGCGCGTCACTCTAAACCTGGAGGGACTATGTGTCCCAGCCACACCAGCACCGCTCTGCGGTGCTTCTGCAATGGGGCCATGCGCGCTAACCCCACGCGGCGGTTTTTCCGCGCTCCGCCATGCCGGTGGAGACGGCTGCCTCCCCGTGCTCTGCCACGCCGGTACCCATTGTCTCTCCTCAATGCCATACCCTTTCCAATGCACCAGATATTGTACTGAGTTTTGTACAATGCGTGAATCTAATATCTTTTCCACCTCGTACTCAGGTTGGTCATCTATCATCACAGGAGGAGGAGGAGTAGGGCCCACATGAACTGCCGGTTTGAGCAGGGACACGTGAAATGATCTCACCCCACGCATGCTGGCGGGAAGATCAACGGCATAAGTAACGTTGATTTTTTTTGTCACAGAAAATGGACCCACAAACCTGGGGCCCAGTTTGGCAGATGGCTGTTTCAGGGTCAAGTGACGTGTGGACACCCAGACTAAATCCCCTGGCTGAAACTTCCATTCCAAGGAACGTTTCTTGTCCGCTTGACCCTTTTGACTTTGAAATGCCTTCTGCAAATTCTCTTTAACCATTCCCCAATTGTCCCTGAGTGACCTCTGCCAATCCTCCAGTGCTGGAAACGGAGTAGAGGCCACTGGCAATGGGAAGAACTTAGGCAACCTCCCGTTTACTATCTGGAATGGAGAGAACCCCGAGGAGGAACTTTTCAAGTTATTGTGTGCAAACTCCGCGAAAGGCAAGAACTTGACCCAATCGTTCTGTGCCTCAGCAACATAACACCTCAAAAATTGTTCCAAAGCCTGATTGACCCTTTCCGTTTGCCCATTGGTCTGTGGGTGGTAGCCTGACAAGAATGACAGCTCCATGCCCATTTGATGATAAAATGCCCTCCAAAATCCGGACACAAATTGGACTCCCCTATCTGACACAATGTTTTCCGGAATGCCATGCAACCGGAAGACGTGAACGATGAACAATTCGTCCAGTTCCTGAGCCGAGGGGAGTCCTTTCAGGGGCACAAAATGGGCCATTTTGCTTAAGCGGTCGACTACCACCCAAATGACCGACATGCCTTCAGACCTGGGCAATTCCCCCACAAAATCCATGGACAGATGGGTCCATGGCTCGCTTGGGGTGGGCAAAGGCTGTAACCTTCCCACAGGTGCCAGCCGGGAGGGTTTACTTTTAGCACATACCGCACATTCCCTGACAAATTCCTTGCAGTCTGTGGCCAAGGAAGGCCACCAAGCACACCTGGCAATCAGATCCTGCGTTCTGGCAGCACCAGGGTGACCCGCATTCTTATGGCCGTGAAACATTTGTAAAACCTGTAGACGAAAAGGCAGTGGGATAAACAAAACCCCCTCAGGTTTTCCCTCAGGGACATCCTGCTGAAAGGGACCCAGAACCTTTGTCCAATCCTCCCAGGTCTCTTTGGCTGTTAACACTAACCTCTGCGGGATGATGGACTCAGGAGCGGGGGGCTGTGCTGTCTCTAATTCGAAACATCTGGACAGGGCATCTACCTTGATGTTTTTGCTGCCTGGAGTGTACGTGATAATGAATCTGAACCTCGTAAAAAATAAAGACCAACGGGCCTGACGGGGACTCAGTCTCTTAGCCCCCTCGATGTATTCCAAATTCTTGTGATCAGTGTAAACCGTGATTGTATGTTCTGCCCCTTCTAACCAATGGCGCCATTCTTCGAATGCCAATTTAATGGCCAGAAGTTCCCGGTTGCCTATGTCGTAGTTTTTCTCTGCCGGTGAAAACCTTCGGGAAAAATAAGCGCATGGGTGTAATCTGCCCTGCAACCCTGACCGCTGAGACAGCACCGCCCCCACCCCAACCTCCGAGGCGTCAACCTCCACAATAAAGGGAAAGGACGTGTCTACATGTCTCAAAATAGGCGCTGAGCAAAACAATTTTTTCAAGTGAGAAAAGGCTGCCACAGCCTCAGGGGACCAGTGGTTGGTATCTGCCCCCTTTTTCGTGAGACTGGTAAGGGGGGCAATTATCGTGGAGTACCCCTTTATGAACCTCCTATAGTAGTTCGCAAAACCCAAAAATCTCTGCAGGGGCTTCAACCCTTGGCTAAAACTTAATGCTGACAAAACTGGGGTTCTTGTTATCGAGGGCCAAGGCTCAACAGCAAAGCAGCCCAAGTCTCAACCAACACCGCTAAGGATAGGGAGCTCAGACCTGAACAACTCAGACTGTGTGCGCAGCCTGGGAGTACTGATTGATGGGAAATTAAGCTTCAGGAATCAAATCTCAGCTGTTGTGAAACATTCCTTCTTTCACCTAAGGAATATTGCAAGGATTAAACACCTAATTCCTTCAGAGGATCTTCCAACCCTAGTTCATGCCTTCGTCACATCAAGGTTAGACTACTGCAACGTCCTCTACACAGGCCTGCATAAGAAAGACTTACGCCGCCTGCAATTAGTACAGAATGCCGCCGCAAGGATGTTAACGAGCCAACCCCGCCATTGCCACATAACACCAACCCTGAGCTCACTCCACTGGCTACCGATAAAATGGAGAATTCTGTTTAAGATTGGCCTACTGACATTCAAATCCTTGCACAATCTGGGCCCTGGATACCTGAAGGACTTGTTGCAACTACATCACACCCCCCACAATCTTAGATCAAAAGGACGTAACACCTTGGTCACCCCCAGAGTCCACCTCAAAACCTTTGGAGACAGAGCCTTTTGTCATGCTGCCCCTACACTTTGGAACTCCCTGCCACACCCAATCAGGACAGCTCCATCCCTGGAAGCATTTAAGTCTAAACTGAAAACCTACCTCTTCAGTCTGGCATTCATGAACATCTGACTATCTCCTCTGTAACACAACCCAGCCTGCAACCCTGTATTAATCTGAGACACAGCTATGCGCTTTGAGTCCTATGAGAGGAAAGCGCTTTACAAATGTTATTATATTGTATTGTATTGTAACCCCACTGGCTGTGGCCATTCCAGAACAGCTGTGACCTTGGCAGGATCCATTGACAGGCCTGAGGTGGAAATCACATACCCTAAAAACGTGACAGTGGTCACCTCGAAAATATACTTCTCCACCTTGGCATAAAGCATATTTTGCCTCAATTTGTCTAACACAAATTTAACGTGGACCCTGTGCTCGGAGAGGTTGTTGGAATAGATTAGTATATCGTCGAGGTATACCAGCACAAATCTACCCCACACCTCCCTGAATACCTCGTTGATTAATTCTTGGAAGACGGCTGGCGCATTGCACAACCCGAAGGGCATCACTAAGTACTCGTAATGCCCGTCGGGTGTGTTGAAGGCCGTCTTCCATTCATCGCCCTTTCTAATGCGGATCAGGTTGTATGCACCCCTCAGATCTAACTTTGAAAAGATCTTAGCGTTTGTGACCTGCGTGAACAAATCATCTATCAATGGTAACGGATAACGATTCTTCACCGTGATTTTATTCAGGCCACGGTAGTCGATGCAAGGTCGAAGCCCCCCGTCTTTTTTCTTAACAAAAAAGAAACCGCCCCCGCAGGTGACCGGGAGGGGCGAATGAACCCTTTGGCTAGATTGTCACGAATATACTCCTGCATCGCCATTTTCGCTGGTCCAGACAAACTATACAGGTGACCCCTAGGGGGCATACAACCGGCACGGAGATCGATGGGGCAATCGAAAGGGCGATGAGGAGGTAACTTGTCAGCAGCCTTGGGACAGAAATCATCCGAGAACTCGGAGTATTGCTCAGGAACACCCTCCACATGAAACTTGGTCTGACCTAATGTCACTTTCCCTAGACACTGCTGGGAACAGAAGTCTGACCAACTAGTTAATTGTCCTGCAGCCCAATTAATCTGTGGCGAATGGAGCTGCAGCCAGGGCATACCTAAAACAATTGTGGAGGTAGTCATGTGTAATACAAAAAAACTTAAACTTTCTTTATGCAGAACCCCAATAGTGACTTCCACCTCTGGTGTCTGAGACAGCGGACGGTCCATTTGAAGCGGGGAGTCGTCCACAGCAGTAACCTGGATAGGTAGTCTTACTGGGGTGAGTGGAATGCCCAACTTCTCTGCAAACTCGGAACATATAAAATTAGCCGCAGAGCCTGAATCAACAACGGCCTCCGTGGCTTCAGATTTGTCCCCCCACATAATCGTACAAGGAAGGAGCAAACGTTTTTCTTTTAGGGGTATGAGTTGGGCGCCTAGGGTGCTACCCCTTACAACTCCTAGGCGGTAGCGTTTCCCGGCTTATTCGGCTTAGGACAGTCTCGTACCCTATGCCCCCCTTCACCACAGTACAAATATAATTGTTCAGACATTCTCCGTCTTCTCTCCACTTGGGTCAGCTTAGACCGACCGATCTGCATCGGCTCAGGTGGAGGCAAGACCGGAGAAGATGAGACAGAAGGAGATGGAGTTACTGGGGGGGAGCAGCGGGAGGTGCTGCGTAAGAAGTCAACCTGACACGATGACTGCCCCTAGTCTGTCTCTGATGGCGTAGCCTTCGGTCGATTCGAATGGCCGAAGAGATGGCCTCATCAACTGTTTTGGGCTCGGGTTGACTTAACATTAGGTCGGAGACCTCATCCGACAACCCAGACAGGAAATAATCCAACAGGGCATAGGTGTCATATCTAGCCGTAACTGACCACCTACGAAATTCGGCCGCGTAATCTTCGACTGGACCCTTTCCTTGCCGTAAGAGCTTAAGCTTCCGCTCAGAGGTCGCAGCAAGGTCTGGGTCGTCGTAGATTACTGCCATGGCTTTAAAGAATTCCTCTACCGAGGTCAGGGCTGTATCCTCGGGGGGCAGGCTATACGCCCAAGTCTGAGAGTCACCGGACAACAAGGTTTTGATAAACGTGATTCTCTGGCCCTCGGAACCAGAGGATCGGGGTCTCAATTCAAAATATGATAACACTGTACTCCTAAAATTGCGGAAGTCAGATCTGTGGCCTGAGAACCATTCAGGAATGGGCATGCGTATGTCCAGGCTAGGAGGGGACCGCACCTCGTACTGACCCTGACAGAGCCTTAATCAATGCCTTGTGTTCAACCAGCACTCGATTGACATTATCCACCAATGTGGCAAGTTCCCCCAGAGGACCAGTGCGTGGGTCCATTTTGTTTTTAGGTCTGGCGTTCTGTAATGATCGGTGAAGCACAGAGAGGATCTGATTACCGGTGATCTGCAGTATCACTGGGAATACAGATGTATACCAGATTATAAGTGATCTGCAGTATCACCGATAATCCGATATACCAGCTAACCTCTGTTCACCTGAGTAGAGTGTAGTGTTTGCTGTAACAGTAACACTTAGAGGACTAGGCCTCAGCGCAGTAAGGAGTACTGCACGGATTCCTTCCGAAGACCTGAACTCTCCAAGACGGGAGGAGTCAGGCTGAGAGTAGGAAGGATTGTCTGAAAGTGACACTCTGGAGGAAGTGTCACTAATAAGACGGGGAACCGCCTTCAATAGTAAGGTCGGTTCTCGAGGTCGGACAAGCCAGGTCGTAAACACACGGACAGATAAAGTACAGATTCAGAAGGCAGAGGCGGAGTCTAAGGTACAAGCAGGGTTCGGCAACAGGGTATCAGATATATCGAGGTACAAGATCAGGATGCAGAAGCAGAGTCTAAGGACGAGCCAGGGTTCGGCAACAGAGTGTCAGAATGGCAAGGGACAAGATCAGAGTTCAGGAGGATAGTCAGGCAGGCAAAGGGTCATAACAGAAAATCACAATCAAACTGGTACTTTAAGCTATCAACAGAATCTAGCTAAGTGTAGGATTACAGCTCCAGCTGGTCCCGGCACACTTAAGGACCTGACTAAGGGTCTGAGTGCTCCCACGTTGTGTTCGCAACGCCAGACAACCAGCAACTGAACATCCTGCAGTATATATACACATAAAGCTGCCCAGCACCTCCCTAAGTGCTGGACCAATGAAAAGTGAAGCCAGCGTCAGCTGACCAGCCTGGTCAGCTGACTCACTTCTGGCTGTCATATAATCTCTGCCTGAGTGTGCGCGCGCGCGCGTCACTCTAAACCTGGAGGGACTATGTGTCCCAGCCACACCAGCACCGCTCTGCGGTGCCTCTGCAATGGGGCCATGCGCGCTAACCGCCGCGTCCAACGCGGCGGTTTTTGCGCGCTCCGCCATGCCCTGCACGGGGACAGCCGCCTCAGACTAAGTGGAGACGGCTGCCATGCCGTGCGCGGAAAGAGCCGCCTCCTATTGACTTATGGCGGCGGCTCTTCCGCGTTTCTTAACAATATTACAACAAAACAATAAATCCATAAAAACACCACATTTTGAGAAAAAAAAATGTTTTTTCTCTTTGACGCTACAAAAAAATATTTTATCCTCCCTGGCATTCAATTTCCCCAGGACTTCTTTGCAAAAAGTGATCCAATTACTTTTCATAACCTTTTTTTTCCTGTAACTTGCCAAAATGTGTCAAGCAAGTGTCTAGTATACTCGTACAGTGCAGGAGAGTATTGAAGTGTATGCACGTCAATACTGTTTACAGCATGTTTTGTATTGACATGTATAACCGTCAATACCGCTAAGGAGGTTAAAAGGGGAGTTAAAATGTATTTTGCTCCTAAAACTATTTTTTCAATATCTCCTGAATGTAGAGACACCAAATTTGTGTACCGTATATACTCGCATACAAGCCGAATTTTTGACCCCCAAAAAGTGGGTCAAAAGTTGGGGGGTCGGTTTGTATGCGAGTCTGGTGGTAGTGGCCGCCGCTACCCACGCGGCCGCCGCTACCGCTGCAATTACCTTACCCGGCGCCGCTTCTTCTATTCCCCTCCTGTCCGGCTTCATAATTCACAGCAGCGCTCTTCACGGCGGCTGCAGTAGAGCGAGAGAGCGGTTCCCATAGCAACCGCCGCTACAGGAAGCCGCACTCTCTGCTGCTTTCTGTCTGATCACAGCAGCCGCCGTGAAGAGTGCTGCTGTCCTACGGAGCCGGAGAGGGGGGGAATAGAAGAAGCGGCGCTGGCTAAGGTAAAAGCAGCGGGGGAGAGGGGAGGCGGGGGGCACTATACTAGCTATACTGGGCACTACCTAGCGATACCGGGGCACTATACTAGCGATACTGGGGCACTATACTAGCGATACTGGGGCACTATACTAGCTATACTGGGCACTATACTAGCTATACTGGGGCACTATACTAGCTATACTGGGGCACTATACTAGCTATACTGGGGCACTTTACTAGCGATACTGGGCACTATAATAGCGATACTGGGCACTATAATAGCGATACTGGGCACTATACTGGGACACACTAGGGGAATAAGGCGGCCAGCATTTCCTACATCCGGCTTATATGGGGTCAATCATTTTTTACTGTTTTTTTAGGTAAAAGTGGGGGGGGTCGGCTTATATGTGGGTCGGCTTATATGCGAGTATATACGGTATTTATTTCCAATTTTGTATTAATGGTTGGCACAGGAAAAATGTTATGTATTTGGGTTTCGGAAGACTAAAAATGTAAAGCAAGTTTTAGAAAATTAGACTCCCCCCCCCCCCAACGTATTTGACAAGGGGTATAATTAGGGATTTGACTCTCTTGTCTTTTCTCAATTTTAATTCTTTGAAAGCACATAATGCACACATGCTGTTTGGTGACCAAAAAATAATTCATAAAATTTACTTCTCAACCTCTCCCATGCATGTGAAACCAAATACTAATGCCATGGTCACACTGCTAGAGAACTGGGGGCCCCAGAATCAACTTCAAACTTAAATTCTCAACTTAACTCAACTTAAAATACAAAGCAGAATTTTTAGTATCATACTTCATTTATAGCGGTGCAAAAGGACCAAGATCCCTGAATTCCCAAAAAAATGACGCCATCTAGACAAACCCCCCCCCCCCCAAAAAAAAAACCTATTCAAAAATGTGTATAATTAGAGATTTGACCCTCTAGTCTTTTCTCAATTTGGATTGGAAAAATTGGGTAAAATGTAACATTTTATTTTTGGAGGGCAGACATGCTAATCTGAAAGCACATCATTTACACATGCTATTTTGAGGCCACAAACTACACCCTAAAACATATTCCTCAACTTCTGTGAATGGGGACACCAATACCTCAGTCCCATTGTTAGAGAACTGTGGAACCCTCAATCAATTGAGTGCATTTCCAAGGACTGAATATCCGAAGCAGAATTTTTGCACTATACTTCATTTATAGTGGTGCAGAGACCTCTGGATATCCCCAAAATGACCCCATCTACAAAACTAGACCCCCAAATGTATTTGGCAAGGGGTTTAAATTAAAGGATAACTCTGCACAAATATAAATTTAAAAACAGGGGGAGCAGGCATTTGTAGTGGGCTCTCCTCATGCCCATTTTCTCCGTTCCCCTCCATCCCCCTTCGTTACTGTATACCGGCCAAACTCACTTCCTGGTTGGGAGGATCGGTGAGGACTGCGCAGGCGCTGCCCGGCGATGCTCGTCCTTTATCCTGTGGCCGGGAGCACTCTGCGCCTGCGCGCTATGTCACAACTACACCACGGATGCACAATCAAGGACGCGCATCCAGGGCCGGCTTTGTACTTTTTACCGCCCATGGCCAACAATCAAGAGACCCCACCCCGAAAAATGTTTTTTTTTACCCTAATGGCATGATTGATGACAGGGATTAGATTGTAAGTCAATAGATTGTATTTTTTTCACTAATTATGTATCTTGTATATTAGTGTACATTATTGTCTGTATTATGTACCCCATGTTTGTTTCTTACTTTGTACAGCGCCACGGAATATGTTGGCACTTTATAAATCAATAATAATAATAATTACTCTCCGCCTGCCTGCATACACTTTACTGCCCCTCAGCTGCCCCAAACAATGCTGGATTTCTGGCGCCCTCGGCCATGGGGCGCGTTTATGAATGAAGGATGGATCCCAGACCCAGCAGCAGATAAGCGACATGTGTGGAGAGGTTATAGTGCACTGGGCAACAGTGGGGGAGGGGCACACTGACCATTGGGGGAGCATTGGGGCAGCGAGGCAGCAGATGTAGTGTCACAAGGCCGATTCCGGATCGATATCAGCATGAAATTAATCAGGAATCGGCCTGTAGTGTATGGGCAGGCAACAGATTTCTCTCTGATCAAATGACTGTGCAAGAGCTGCCTGGTGACACAAGCAGGGCCTGATTTCTTGAAACAAGCAGGGCCTGATTTCCAGAAATCAGGCCCTGCTTGTGTCACCAGGCAGCTCCTGCACAGACATTTGATCAGAGAGAAATCTGTTGCCTGCCCATACACTACAGGCTGATTCCCGATTAATTTCATGCTGATATCGATCCGGAATCGGCCTTGTGACACTACATCTGCTGCCTCGCTGCCCCAATGCTCCCCCTGCCCCAATGGTCAGTGTGCCCCTCCCCCACTGTTGCCCAGTGCACTATAACCTCTCCACACATGCTGCTTATCTGCTGCTGGGTCTGGGATCCATCCTTCATTCATAAACGCGCCTTATGTGGTTGCTGGCATGCAGGTGGGCACGTGTGTCACATCACACGCACGCCCTCGTTACCCCGGCAACCATGTGGGCTACATGCATGGACAAAGGGCAAATCCCCTAGCAAGCAGTAGATGTGGACAGGTAATGTGTAGGGCAGCGGGGGAGGGGCACATTGAGCATTGGTGGGACAGCAACAGTTTCATCGCTCGTCCCGATATCATGGCCGGATTTGTAGGAAGGCCGGTTCCTAGGGCGCCTGAATGCAAAAGGGTGACTGTAGGTTTAGAGCCATACACACCATTCTGCCCTGATAGTGATCTATAGGTCGGCTTTGTCTATCTGCAGCCACACGCTTCGCCATGCACACTGTAGCCTGTGCAGGCAGTGCAGCGAGCGGCTAAACATAGCGGAACAGAGAGGGAGCTGTTAGGACCAGCAGTCAGTGGCCGCACACTCATTGCAGCCTGCTCTGCTGTTATTGTTTACAGCTCCACCCTCCTGTGCAAACTTCTCCTGATCAGAATGTTGCTGAAGCCACCTGAGCGGCTAGCACAAGCAGTAAAGCCAATCCTCAACCTTCCCCTCTCCACAAGATACACAGTGACAGCTTGTAATAATTTGCAGCCTTCATAACCTGTGCTGCAGATCTCTCCCATCTCTAGTGTGCTTTTTAGCACACAACAGCCTGTCTTTATCAGCTAAGATTGTGATGAGGTCAGCAGTCTGGTAGCTGCCGAGACAATCTGATGGGGCTGACACTGATCGAGGCAGCATGGGGGAGGGAGAGACCTCAGCTGTTGGCAAAATAGAGAGACAGCCACTCACACACTCTCACTCTCTCTTACACACTCTCTCTCTTACACACACACTCACTCTCTCTCTCTCACACACACATACTCACACTCACGCACACACTCTCTCTCACACTCACATTATCTCTCTTACTCACACTATTTCACTCAATCTCTCTCACACACACTAACTCACACACTCTCTCACACACACACCTACTCTCTCTTGCACACACTCTCTCTCTCTCTCTCTTACACTCACACTCTCACTCAGTCTCACACACACATACTCACACTCACTCACACACTCTCTCACACACACTCACTCACACTGTCTCTTACACTCACACTCTCTCACTCAGTCTCTCTCTCACACACATACTCACACTCACTCACACACTCTCTCTTATACACACACTCACTCACACTCTCTCTCTTACACTCACTCTCACTCAGTCTCTCTCTCACACACACATACTCACAAACACTCTCTCTCAAACACACACACTCACTCTCTCACTTACACACACACTCACACTCTCACTCAGTCTCTCTCACACACACACTCACACACTCACTTTCTCTCTCACACACACACTCACTCTCTCATACACACACTCACACTCTCTCACACACACACTCACACCCCCCCCCCCCCCCCATACGCTGGATAGTACTGAGATTTCCCGCATTTTTTTACACCCACCATTACAGCACCCAGTCCCTCTCTGCACGAATTAGCTTCTTTGTTGTGTAAGTGCGACCCTGCCCAAGCATAGTGAACATGCGCGATTAACCACTTAGCAACTTCTGCCACGCTTTGTTTATAAACACCTGCAAACATGTAAATACTTGATTCTTTTTTCTATTTTTAGAAAACAGTAAAGCACCATCTTGTGGCCAAAAACTAAAACTACTTCCAAATACACCATTATACACTTACCATAGAAAAATGTAATGAATTTTCATTATTTTTTTTAACTCCTTCACCCCTAACTCAAATTAAATTATTATGGCCATACATTGTACTAGGGACACAATTTAAACATTGTAATAACTGAGCCAAATGGGCAAATAAAATGTGTCTGTTTCATCTACAATAGCACATTTTATTTTGAAACTATAATGGCAGCAGTCTGAGAAATGGTGATTTTTTTATAATTTTTTTCTTCTTCTTCCCTGTTACATGCATATAAAATAATAGAATTCTTAGCATAAACTACTGCACAAAGAAAGCCTAGTTTGTCCCGCACAAAATAATATATAGATCATTTCAGTGTGATAATTAGCGATAAAGTTATTACTGAATGAATGGGTAGAGCTTTTGAAGGGGAAAAAACATGTGGTAGAGAAGTGGTTAAGGACCATGCATGCCTGGTGAGCGTGCTTTCATCCTATTGCGCATGCAGGGACCTTACTTGTGCATGCCCAATATGGACACCCTCGTCCATGGCAACACTTACCGTATTTGTGTAACGATTGTGGAACTTTCCCTGTGATCAGCGCACAACGCGTGCGCTGACACGGCGGAAATCCTCCACAAGCGCATAATTTGCAGGAACCCAGCAAAAGGTGCTACGCACCCGTAGAGGGAAAATTCCTGTCGGCAGATGGCGCTGGGGAGTGCAGAGGAACCAATCCTCTGTACCTCCACAAATGCCAGACAGGAATTGTACAAAACGCAAAACGCAATCGCAAGAGAGGCGATTGCGAATGAGAATGAGCAAAGGGACAGGTTGTATGTGTGTGTGCCAATCCAGTCGTCACCCCGCAACCGCACACACACAACAGCAGATATGAAATAGGAACGCGATCGCGAGAGGTGCGATCGCCAGACGAGACACAAGGCAGATCAGAACAGAATACGAGGTTAGCAAAGGCACAGCAAATAATACAATGAGGAGATACGGAAAATAACAAATGCTAGCTAACCGCGAACACCGCACTCATTCGCAACAGTGCACGCGGTTATGCGTGGTCTCCACGTGATAAGCACAATAGAGACAAGCACGCCTAACTAACCATTAACAGACAAACATGAAACAGAGGACGCGAGCGCTTGCTTAACGGTTACCTCACCGAGCCTCCAGCAAGCGTAGCAGACAGACACACGAAAACGGGGACAAGCGAGAGATAGGATCCACAGCACTAGCGAAAAGTGGCTAGCGCGATCCAAGTACAGAGTAGCAGAACAGAAGGATCCCCAGCGCTAGCGAAAAGTGGCTAGCGCGATCCCAGAAGACAGAACAGAAGGATCCCCAGCGCTAGCGAAAAGTAGCTAGCGCGATCCCAGGAGACAGAACAGAAGGATCCCCAGCGCTAGCGAAAAGTAGCTAGCGCGATCCCAGGAGACAGAACAGAAGGATCCCCAGCGCTAGCGAAAAGTAGCTAGCGCGATCCCAGGAGACAGAACAGAAGAGATAGCTGGTAGCAACCGCTGCACCAGCTATACTCCAAGAACAGAGATCAGAACCACTTCCTGTCGACCACCGTAGGGACTGGACAATGGCAACAGGCAAGACAAGACAGAACAGGCAATACAGATAATACAATCCTAACTGCACTAGGGAAATCTGCCTAGCGCAGATTCAGGAATTACTCTAAGCTGATGTTCAAACAGAGAGCAAGGCTGACACCCCACCAGGAGTGTTACATAGGACGAAATCCTTATGAACAGCGAAGCATTGTGGGAAAGACATAGTACTTATAGTACACGCCTCCAATGAATGTGGCCAGGCAATTTGCATGACAACGTATGCAAATTCCTCTGCAAGCACAAGCTGCAAAACTGACAGAAGCTCTTCTTTCCAGAGTCCTGCAGCATGCAAATCAAAACAATGGTCAAAAGGCTGGCTGCCTGCACAGGCAGCTGAGCAAATCATCACAATTTGTTAATCATAACATTTTTACCATTGGGAATTTTAGTTCCTAATGCACTTTTTGTAGAATACATTCTCCCAAAGTAAAACAGAATGCCCCTGAGAGGCTGTGGAAGTAACATTCTAATGTGGGCAGTATGGTGATTGAGTGGTTACCACTCTCACCTTGCAGCACCAGGTTCATAGCTCAAATTCAAGCCAGATCACTATTTGCCTGGAGTTTGTACATTCTCCCCTTGTCTGTGTGGGTTTATTCTGGGCATTCTATCCCCCCCCCCCCCCCCACATTCCAAATGCATACAGATAACTTAATTGGCTTCCCGTTAAAAAAAAATGGCCCTAGACTGCAATTGTGTGCTCCTCTGTGGAAAATGTGGTATATGAATACTAAATTGTAATAATGCTTTCCACAGGAGCACTAGAGGAAATGGCACCCTTTAGTATTTGCTGTGCTGCCCGGACAGCAACACAGCACTTTTTACTTTCCACTCTGCATAATGCACATGCAGCAGTTACTAACATGCAATATGAGTTGCATGTTTGTGAAGAACAGAGCTGGCTGCAGTGGATCTTATACTCTGGAGTACATAGTGGGCTATGCTGCTGTATAGGCGGTGTAGCTTATAGTAAAGGGTACCACTTCCTCTAGTGCCTCCGTGAGAGGTATGGAAGTCATTGGAATGATCCAACTTTACTTGTGCAGCCACAATGGGGGCATTCAATTTAATTCAGAAAATTACTGGTTTTAATGTGGAAGAATGTTTGCGTTTGAAGGGAGTAGTTGGTAAAGATGTTATTCATTTGATTGGGGGGGGGGGGGGCAGTTGGTGACATTGAGCCTTGGGCGTAGAATACTACAAATCTGGCCCTGCCCGATATCGTTCACCTTTAACGTCGCGCACCCAACAGACCACAAAGGCCCAACATCTTGCAGCATGTCCGACTGATTTATGTGACCAATTTACAAATTGGTCGCATCATCGATCCGGCATGCACTTGACGCACCAACTTTCATCCGATTTGATTATAATAATCAAATCGGATGGTCGATCGGCCGCCAAGTCGCCTGATGTATGGCCTGACTTATTGTATTTCATTTTTTTTTTTTAAGCGGACCTGAACTCACAACTTCCTCTCTGCTCTTAAAGATAAGCAACAGCATAATAACCTTAAAGCTATGTACCTACGTCGCGATTTTCCCGACGACCAACGATTTTTTGAGCGCCAAGTGATCGCTTCCATGATATCGCAACGTGGAGACAGGCACATGACCACGTGAACTTCACTTAGCGTCGTGCTGAAATAATGACCATCATGGCGATTCAGATCGCTAAGATCCTCGACGACCCCCGAGTACTGTGATCACTTGAAGTCTTGTTCACTACTCTGTAGCATAGCGTGACGTCGTGCACACCCGCCAGCAGGAAGAGGCGTCGCTGACGACCGTCATCAAGGTGACGTCACAGGACCTGTTGGTCGGTGAGTACCCACATTTCTTTGTTACAGCTGATGCAAATCCTGCAATAAATCTGCTTTGTTTCTACTTCCTGTTTTCATGGAAGCAAACATATTGTTAACAGCCTGTGCTTTCAAATGAGCTTTTCTGCCATGGCAGTCAGGTGACACGGGAGAGATCAAATTACAACTTGTGATTAGACACAAATGAGGGAGAATTAAACAGGCTGAACTCTAAATACATACAGGGTGCATTTCTTTTCTTTTTTGTTTTTTTAACAAATCAATTTTTATTGATTTTAAACAAAAACAAGTACAAACAAGTACATCATGTGCTTAAAGAAAGTAATACAGCAAAGTCATCACTGATACAGCTTATAAATGATTAAAGAAAATAAGTCATCATGAAATAACATATTGAATATAAATTGTAAAAATTGTTCTGAAGGTTTACCCAATATGTATATGACCAGCCAAAACAGGAAAGCATCAGGGCCCTTTTACACTTAATCAATTGGTATGCGTTAGTATGCGTTAGTGCGCGTTGGTACGCGTTTTTTCCATAGCAGTGCATTTGGAAGAATATTTCAGTTAAAACGCGTTAAGTGTAAAAGGTGCCATAGGAAAACATGGGCATTACTTTGAAAATAGTTTTCTTTCCGTTTTATCTGAGAGCAACTGATTAAAGGGGCAGTATTGCGAAAATAGTCCTTTTTACTTCATTACATATAAGTTATGTACAAATGGAGTAATACTTTAAACACGTTTAGTGGCTGAACAAATGTAATTAGTACACTGGCATTACCTATTTGAAGCAAGAGAGCCACGTCAGAAGAAACATTTACTGACGCCGATTTAGACAATACCATTATGCTGTAGGAGGCAGCTAAATCAGCTGTTTGGGGTGGCATTATATTTCCCCCTTGAGAGGTTAGTAATAGGATCCTCCACCTTGTAACTGCACTCTCGTGCAGATCCCCCAGCTCATGTGAGCCGCGTGAGGTCACCGCACTTCACAGATCTTAATGCTGCCTGCCGAGGCCCCTTCACCGCTGCTGGCAAGGACACGGACACCTATTGCTGTCCGTTGCTGTGGTTACCAGCTTTCAGCTCTGCGCAGCATTGTGGCAGCAGCACGGAGCAGCCAGGAGTTGTAGCTGTGTCCTGCTAGCATCTAACATTACGATTAAAGTTGTTGTTTTATTCAGGAGGCAAGCATTCTTAGAAGGTAACTCTTTCCTTCTAAGAATGCTTGCCTCCTGAATAAAACAACAACTTTAATCGTAATGTTAGATGCTAGCAGGACACAGCTACAACTCCTGGCTGCTCCGTGCTGCTGCCACAATGCTGCGCAGAGCTGAAAGCTGGTAACCACAGCAACGGACAGCAATAGGTGTCCTTGCCAGCAGCGGTGAAGGGGCCTCGGCAGGTAGCATTAGGATCTGTGAAGTGCGGTGACGTCCCGCGGCTCACATGAGCTGGGGGAGCTGCACTAGAGTGCAGTTACAAGGTGGAGGATCCTATTTCTAACGTCTCAAGGGGGAAATATAATGCCACCCCAAACAGCTGATTTAGCTGCCTCCTACAGCATAATGGTATTGTCTAAATCAGCGTCAGTAAATGTTTCTTCTGACGTGGCTCCCTTGCTTCAAATAGGTAATGCCAGTGTACTAATTACATTTGTTCAGCCACTAAACGTGTTTAAAGTATTACTCCACTTGTACATAACTTATATGTAATGAAGTAAAAAGGACTATTTTCGCAATACTGCTCCAAAGGGCCCTTAGGCAAATAACAGAAGATTTTAGTTAGGTATTGCTTACATTCTTGCAACCTCAGCTGTTCCTAAGCCATATCAATGATTTGGAAGGAAATAGAGCGAAAGGAAAAGAAAAAAAAGTAGTGAAGAAGAGAAGAAGGTAAAGAGAAAGTCTCCGATGCACACCTACTTGCAGCTTTCCTAAGCCATATCAATGATTTGGAAGGAAAAAGAGCGAAAGGATAAAGGAAAAGAAAGCAAGTAGTGAAGAAGGTAAAGAGAAAGTCTCTGATGCACACCTCCTTGCAGCAGAATTACTTAAAGGGAACCTGAAGCGAGTAAAATTATTTAAAATAAACACATTATGTAGCTGCAAATGAATATTACATACTTACCTTGCCATCAGTTCCTCTCAGAAGCTCACCATTTTCTTACAGTAAGCCCTTCCAATTCTGACAATATTTTGTCAGAACTGAAATATACCAGTTGCTGTAAGTTATATATCAGCAACTGTCAGTTACAACTGAATGTGCAAGGTAATGTCCATGTTTCCCTATGGCTCAAGTGGGTTATATTACAGTTTATCAGTGTGCTGACCAGGAAGCTGTTATGGATTAATGACCATTTGAAATATGGAGGACGGAGAATTCCACTGATCACAGTGGACAAATGGGACACAGGAGAGGAGAAAGAGATTGAGGAGTAGACAACACGGGAGGTAAGTATGACCTGTGTATGGTTATTTTGACTTTTTATTTGCAGTTCAGGTTCTCTTTAACCACTTAAGGACTGCAGTCTTAAAACCCCTTAAGGACCAGACACTTTTTTTTTCCATTCAGACCGCTGCAGCTTTAACGGTTTATTGCTCATACAACCTACCACCTAAATTAATTTTACCTCCTCTTCTTCTCACTAATACAGCCTTCTTTTGGTGCTACTTGATTGCTGCTGTCATTTTTAGTTTTTATTATATTCATCAAAAAAGACATGAACTTTCTGTGCTGACATTTTTCAAATAAAGTAAAATTTCTTTATACATTTTTGTCCAAATTTATTGTGCTACATGTCTTTGATAAACAAAAAAAAAAATCCAATAAGAAAAAAATTGATTTTTATTGTTTTTTTTCACAAAGTGTCATTTTCCACTAACTTGTGACAAAAAATAAAATCTTCTATGAACTCATCATACACCTAACGGAATACCTTGGGGTGTCTTCTTTCTAGAAGAGGGTCACTTGTGGGGTTCCTATACTGCCCTGGCATTTTAGGGGCCCAAAACCGTGAGGAGTAGTCTTGAAACCAAATGCCTCAAAATGACTGTTCAGGGGTATAAGCATTTGCAAATTTTGATGACAGATGGTCTATGAGGGGCTGAATTTTGTGGAACCGGTCATAAGCAGGGTGGCCTCTTAGATGACAGGTTGTATTGGCAATGAAGTGCAGGAAGCGCAGGATGTTCTCAAATCGTGACCTGGACATGGCAGCAGAGAACATGGGCATGTGATGTATTGGGTGACCAATAAGCCCGCAATACATTCTTTTTGACTAGACCCATGTTAAGAAGAAGGCCCCAAAAAATGTTACGTTCGGAAACTTGGAGTGGCTTCCACCAAAAAGGCTGGGCATGGTAGCTTCTTGGATTGGCGGTTGCGTATTGTGTGGCATAACGGTTGGTCTCAGCCACAATTAAGTCGTACCAGCAGTGATCAGAAAAAAAAATTCTGTCACTGCAGTGGTGCGGGTGAGGGTTTGGCCGGGTGATCAGAAGCCTGCAGGGGGCAGATTAGGGCCTGATCTGATGGGTAGCAGTGACAGGGTGATTGATAGGTTATCAGTAGGTGATTACAGAGGAGAATTTATGCAAGCAATGCACTGGCGAGTTGATCAGAGGGGGTCTGGGGGGCTATCTAAAGGGTTAGGGCAGGTGATTGGGTGCCCGCAAGGGGCAGATTAGGGTCTGATCTGATGGGTAGCATTGACAGGTGGTGACGGGGTGATTGATGGGTGATCAGTGGGTGATTAGAGGGGAGAGCAGATGTAAACAATGCAATTTCGGAGGTGATCTGAGGGTGGGTCTGCGGGCAATCTGAAGGTGTGGGCGGGTGACCAGGTGGGTGGCAATGACAGGGGGTGATTGATGGGTAATTGACAGGTGATCAGTGGGTGATTACAGGGGAGAATAGATGTATACAGTACACGGGTGAGGGGGTCTGGGGAGGATCTAAGGGTGTGGGGGGTGATCAGGAACCCCCAGGGGGCAGTTTAGGACCTAATCTAAAAAATAGCATTGACAAATAGTGACAGGGAGTGATTGATGGGTGATTAGGGGGGTGATTGGGTGCAAACAGGGGTCTGAGGGGTGGGCAGGGGGGGGGTCTGATGGGTGCTGTCGGCGATCAGGGGGCAGGGGGGGCAGGATCAGTGTGCTTGGGTGCTTACTAGGAGGGCTGCAACCTGCCCTGGTGGTCCCTCGATCACTGGGACCACCAGGGCAGGAGGCAGCCTGTATAATACACTTTGTATACATTACAAAGCGTATTATAAGCTTTACATGCGGCAGATCGGGGGTTAACAACCTGCCGGCACGGCCAATTGGCCGGCGGGTTGACGTTGCGGGTGGGCGGAGCCTATTGCCGGTGGATGCGCACGCATCTAGCGCATGATCCCCGGCCAGCTAGTCCGCAACGAGCCGCCGCCGATCGGCGTATTGCGGTCGTTGCGGGCTCCACTTTGCCGCCGCCCATAGGTAGTGGGCGGTCGGCAAGTGGTTAAAATCACAATCCAGTAAAATATGTGTTTGTTTTACACTAAAATTGCACAGCCTGTCATGGCTGCAGGCTGTGCGTCCCTCCCTGTCACAAAAGATCCACACAGTGACAGGGAGAGGGAGGCAGAACGGCAACTACATTGCCTTTCAGAGGGTGATCGCTGTGATTGGCTCACAGCGATCACACGGCAAAGAGCCAATCAGTGACGGCTCCTGCCGATACCCGGCAGCCTTAGCTGTCATAAGACAGCTAAGTGCGGCCGGTTCGGTGCGCACGATTGAGGCGGGGAGCGGCGGTGCCGGTGATAGAGATCTATGCCCTGCCAACTAGGAGCCCATCAAAAAACGGCGTAGATCTCTATGACCTCGGTCCGGATCTGGTTAATAAACCTGTTGTCATAAAACTGTCGGTATCTTGTCTGCTTCGGGGAGGCGAGTCCACCACCACCTCCTGAGGGATTTTAAGCCTTTTTAGAACCTTTTATCCTGCTGGCGCCTCTGTTCACTCTTACATAACGCAGCAATGATTTACTTAAAATAATTGTAATGCGGCAATCTTTCACCAGAAAATAACCATAACGCAGCAATGATTCACCATAAAATAATTATAACGCAGCAATGATTCACCATAAAATAATTATAACGCAGCAATGATTCACCCTAAAATAATCGTAATGTGGGCAGCGTTCACCAGAAAATAATCGTAATGTGGCCAGTGTTCACCAGAAAATAATAGTAATGTGGCCAGCGTTCACCAGGAAATAATCGTAATGTGGCCAGCGTTCACCAGGAAATAATCGTAATGTGGCCAGCTTTCACCAGAAAATAATCATAATGTGGCCAGCGTTCACCAGGAAATAATCATAATGTGGCCAGCGTTCACCAGAAAATAATCATAACGTGGCCAGCGTTCACCAGGAAATAATCGTAATGTGGCCAGCGTTCACCAGGAAATAATCTTAATGTGGCCAGCGTTCACCAGGAAATAATCATATGTGGCCAGCATTCACCAGAAAATAATCGTATGTGGCCAGCGGTCACCAGAAAATAATCGTATGTGGCCAGCGCTAACTAGAAAATAATCGTAACGTGGCCAGCGTTTACCAGGAAATAATCGTATGTGGCCAGCGTTCACCAGGAAATAATCATATGTGGCCATCGTTCACCAGAAAATAATCGTAATGTGGCCAGCGTTCACCAGGAAATAATCGTATGTGGTCAGCGTTCACCTGAAAATAATCGTAATGTGGCCAGCGTTCACCAGAAAATTATCCTAATGCGGGCAGTGTTTCACTAAAAATGTATAATTACCTGTAAAAAGAAAAGCTTTACTCACCTGCAGAAGACTCCTCTCCCTGGGCGCAGCTCCCCCGACGATCTTCCTGCAGCAGCGCAGCCAGCCTCCGAAAGTCCCGCGCTGACAGGCAGAGCAGGGCTACAGAAAGATGGCGCCCGAAGCCCTGTACTGGAGACACAAATAGTCTCTAGTGCAGGGCTTCGGGCGCCATTTTGCCGTATCCCTGCTCTGCCTTCCGGAAGACTATGCAGGCTGGAGCAGTGAGCTGCGGGGATGAACTGGCGCGGCGTCTAATAGACGCCGCAACCAGTTTACCACAGGGGTCGCACAGTCTGGCGGGGAAAGGTGGGCACTTCTCCCCCCGCGGCAGCGCTCCTCCCCCACCCGGCGCTCCAGGCCACCGCTAGAGATGGCCCGAACGGTTCACCGACGAACTTCCAGTAGTTTGCGATCGTGGAGAACCGCAAACTTTTCTGGAAGTTCAGTCTGCCCCATAATGCACCATTAGGTTCAACTTTGACCCTCTACATCACAGTCAGCAGGCACATTGTAGCCAATCAGGCTACACTCCCTCCTGGAGCCCCACTCCCCCTTATAAAAGGCAGGCACCGCTGGCCATTATACTCACTCATGTGCCTGCAGTAAATAGAGAAGGGACAGCTGCTGCAGACTCTCTCATAGGGAAAGATTAGTTAGGTTCTTGTAGGCTTGTTAGCTTGCTCCTTGCTGATTCTTATTGCTAAAATAGCACCCCACACCATCTCTTTTGAGAGCTAATCTTGTTCTTGTTCAGCTGCTGATGCCACCATAATGCCATCACCCCAGGGGGGCTCAGCGGTGTGGACATTTTTTAATGTGTCTGCCTCAGATTGGAGCAATGCCATCTGTTGTCTCTGCCTCCAAAAATTGAGGCGTGGAAAGGCCAACACTCACGTAGGGACAAGTGCCTTACGAAGGCACATGGAGAAAAGGCACAAACTGCAATGGGAAGAGCACCTGAGCAAAAGCAGCACACAAAAGAAAAGCCACCCTCTTTCTCCTCTTCCTCCTTCAGGTGCAGCATCTTCAGCCGCTTTCTCCACTTTCTAACAGCCACCCTCCTCCACTCCGCCTCTGCCCTTGAGCGCTTCCTGCTCCTCTGCCCACAGCAGCCAGGTGTCCATGAAGGAAATCTTTGAGTGGAAGAAGCCAATTTCTGCCAGTCACCCCCTTGCACGGCGTCTTGACAGCTGGCGTGGCGGAACTGTTAGCTCGCCAGCTGTTACCATACAAGCTGGTGGACTCTGAGGCCTTCCGTAAATTTGTTGCCATTGGGACACCGCAGTGGAACATGCCAGGCCACAATTATTTCTCTAAAAAGGCGATACCCAAACTGTACCGTGAAGTGGAGAGGCAAGTGGTGTCATCTCTGGCACTCAGCGTTGGGTCAAGGGTCCATCTGACCACAGATGCCTGGTCTGCCAAGTATGGTCAGGGCAGGTACATAACTTACACAGCCCATTGGGTCAACCTGGTGACCGATGGCAAGCAGGGAGTATGTGGCTGTGCAGCGGACCAACTTGTGACACCTCCACGGCTTGCAGGCAGGCCTCCTGCCACCTCCTCTCCTCCTGCTACATCCTCTTTGCTGTCGTCCTCCTCCTCCTCCTTGGCTGAGTGGCAGTTCAACTCTACTGGTGCTGCGATCTCCTCTCCAGCTACACAGCCCCATCTCCCCAGGGCCTATGCTGCATGCCAGGTATGACGGTGTCACTCCATCTTAGACATGTCTTGCCTCAAAGCGGAGAGTCACACTGGAGCAGCTCTCCTGGCTGCTCTTAACAAACAGGTGGATCAGTGGCTGACCCCGCACCAGCTGGAGATCAGCAACGTAGTGTGTGACAACGGCAGCAATCTCCTTTCCACTTTGAATTTGGGAAAGCTGACACAGGCCCGTTTCTAGGGCCGTGTGGCCCGTGCGGGCGCCCTGGGCGCTGATGGAGTGTGGGCGCTGTAATGGAGGGGGGAGTCAGCCGCGGCGAGGGCAGCCCGACCTCTCCCTCCCTTCTTCTCCGTGGGCCGCCCTCCGTACTCCCCCCTCCGAGTGTGACTGCGGAAGCACTGTGTACAGAGCACAACTTACCTCCCTGGTTCCAATCGCCGCCGGTCTCCTCTTCTCTTCATAGCCGCTGATACACACGCTGCTTCCTGTTTAGCCGGAAGCAGCGTGTGTATCAGCGGCTGTGAGGAGAAGACGGAAGAGAAGACCGGCGGCGATTGGAACCTGGGAGATGAGTTGCGCTCATTACACAGCGCTTCCGCAGTCCCACTCGGAGGGGGGAGCACGGAGGGTGGTCCACGGAGAGGAAGGGAGGGAGAGGTCGGGCTGCCCTCCCCGCGGCTGACTCCCCCCTCCATACTGGGGGGCAGCTACCTATCTAACCTATACTGGGGGGCACCTACCTAATATAACCACACTGGGGGGGCACCTACCTTATCTAACCACACTGGAGGGGGCATCTACCTAATCTAACCTATACTGGGGGGCACCTACCTAATCTAACCACACTGGGGGGCACCTACCTAATCTAACCACACTGGGGGGCACCTACCTAATCTAACCTATACTGGGGGGCAGAGGCGTCTGAGCCATTAGGCAGCTATAAATTCTTGCCTAGGGCGACAGGAGGAGGGAAGGGCGCTTCTGCACTGAGTAGTGAGAGAAGAAATGCCTCTCAGATCACTCAGGTATCAGGTTACACAGCAGCAGCACCTGACTCGACTCATAACTAATTCACTGACTGATTCATTCATTTCCTTCAGCTCAATGATTCAGGGAACCACAGCAATGATTGAGTCAGTGAGAGAAGGCACTCATCCTAGTCAGGGATCCAAGTACAGCATCAGCTCCTGAGCCCTGAGATTCATTCAGTCCCTCTCTCTCTGCTACTGGTAACTGCTTGGATGTAGAGACTGTGTAGCAGCCAGGCATTGACTGCCCCCCAGACCGCCTTTCATTCAGTGATTTAGGGTTGGTCCTGTGTCTGCTGTATTCAGGTTTGTTGTTGTAAGGCAATATAAAACACTTGGCTAGCTGATAAAAGTGCAATTAGAGGGCAGGCAAGCTGGTAAATATACACAGCATGATGCAGAGGAGGGTCCGTGGGAAAAAATCTGTCTGGTCTCTCCCCATTGTTAAAATGACTGCATGTGCAGATAAGGTGTTAAACAGGTTGAAAAGTTTTGACAGTCCCTAGACTCCAGGAGGGCTGCTTGCTGACTTGTGTGGGAGACTGGCGAGGACAGCAGTCCTATTACCAGCAACTAGTCTCTGTGTAATGTGGGACTGCAAAACAGATTAGCTCTCTGCTCCATCTCAGGCTATTCTCAGTCTCACTCCACTCCTCCTATCTCTGGGCTAGCCTAGTGCACGACAAAATCGCAATAGCAGTCACTAGCAATTCGCGAATGCGACTTTGTGAAACGATTTTTGAAAGAATCGCTCCAATAAATGCTACCTGCAGCATGTTTGCGATTTTAAAAAATCACAACACTGCTGTGGGAACACCCTCATAGGGTAACATTAGTCCAGCGCTTTTCAAATCACTGTAAATTTGAAAAGCGCTCTAAAGCACTCTTGGTGTGCACCAGCCTTCTTCATTCACCTTTGTTTCCCTCTTTCCCTAGTGCTGAGTGTCTGTGTCTTCTTGTCATACAGGAAAGCTAAATAAAAGTGCAATCCTGGTGAGGCAAATATCTTCTTCCCTCTCTTTCAGCTTTTCTCTCCTCATTATTTCTCTGCATAAGGGCTCAGACACACTATAATGTAGTGAAAACCGGGATTAGTAGAGATGGTGATGAAGGGGGGGACATAGGTAGGTGTATGTGTGTGTGGGGGGGGGGGGGGGCGTGGGGGGATTGACTTGACAGCCGATTGACCAACCGTTTTGATATTAGCAAATCGGATAAAAATTTTTGGGTGGAAATTGGTTGAATGTATCAATCTGAGATGTTGGGAAATCTTGGGCCAATGTGGTTGTCAGGTGTGATAATCATGGAGTGCGATAACCACGAATTATAGACAAGACGGAAACCCTGGCCGTTGTCCCTCAAAATGTATTGTGCCTCCCTGATGCCTGTACTTTTCCTGTCACACTGTTCACAGAGTGTCCTTGCTGTATTTCCGCATTGGCGCTCCACGTGATTACTGGCATATACGACATGGGGTGAGTGTGTGACATAATTTGGGCTGAGGCTGCCATGATAACGGGCCTCTGGTCTGTGTTTCCCCCCAGGCCAGAAGGTCCCAGTCCTCCCCTGGTAGCAGCATAGTGTGTGTGTGTGTGTGTGTATGTGTGTGTGTGTGTGTGTGTGTGTGTGTGTGTGTGTGTGTGTGTGTGTGTGTGTAGTGTATGTCTACTGTGTGCTGTGTATAGTGTGCTCTGTGTGGGTGTATAGTGTAGTGTGTGTGTGTGTGTGTGTATAGTGTGTATAGTGTGTGTACTGTGCATGTCTAAAGTGTGTGTGTGTGTGTGTGTACTGTGTATGTTGTGTGCGGTGTGTGTGTGCGTGTGCGTGCCACTATACTGGCTACCTATATTGGAGGCACCTACCTAACTAACCTATACTGGGGGCACCTACCTATCTAACCTATGCTGGGGGCAACTATTCTGACTCCCTATATTAGAGGCACCCACCTAGCTAACCTGTACTGTGTGTGTGTATAGTGTGTGTACTGTGCGTGTCTAAAGTGTGTGTGTGCGTACTGTGTATAGTGTGTATGTTGTGTGTGGTGTGTGTGTGCGTGTATAGTGTGTGTGTACTGTGTGCGTGTGTGTGGTGTGTGTGAGTGCATGCCGCAATAAGTATATTTTATGGTGAAACGCTCTGCTGCATTACAACTATTTTTTGGTGAACCCATGCCGCAATAAGTGTATTTTCTGGTGAAACACTGCTGCATTATGATTTTCGGGGGTTGGGGTTCACCACAGGAGTGGTGTTCACCAAGAGGGGTGGGGGGTATGGGACTGGGGGCAATTACGGGTAGGGGGGGTAGGGGGGCGCCACAGGATTTCTCGCCTGGAGTGACAAATTGGCTAGAGATGCCCCTGCTGGGGGGGAGGGGGGGCAGCTACCTAATCTAACCTATACTGGGGGGCACCTACCTAATCTAACCACACTGGGGGGCACCTACCTAATCTAACCTATACTGGAGGGCCCCTACCTATCTAACCTGTATTGGGGGCACCTACCTACCTAGCCTATACTGGTGGCCACTATACTGGCTACCTATATTGGAGGCACCTACCTAACTAACCTATACTGGGGGCACCTACCTATCTAACCTATGCTGGGGGCAACTATTCTGACTCCCTATATTAGAGGCACCCACCTAGCTAACCTGTACTCTGGGCACATACCTATCTAACCTATATCGGGGGCACCTGCCTATCTAACCTATACCGGGGGCACCTGCCTATCTAACCTATACTGCGGGCAACTATACCGGCTACCTATACTGGAGGCACCTACCTGGCTAACCTATACTGGGGGCAACTATACTGGGGCACCTATGCCTGGCCACCTATACTGAGTGCAACTAGACCTGACTAACCTATACTGTGGGCATGTATACCTGGCTCCGTGCGGGGGGGGGGGGGGGGGGGCGCAATTTTGACGCCCTCGTCCTGGGTGCATTTTAGCCTAGAAACTGCCCTGAGCTGACAGTCTGACACATGTACCCTGCATGGCACATGTGCTGAATCTAGTCATTCAAAGACCGGACCGGAATCGAACCAGGATTTCCCAGCCATTACCCGTGGTCACTGGTCACTCGCAATGGCAGACTTGCCCTCCATAACAGATTCTCGTTAAAGGTAGTAAAGTCTCTCTGTGTCATATACAGCAGGGCCTCGAAAGTCCTCCTGTATTGTTATTTTTGGTCACTACCTCGGGACGTGCATGCCATGCCTGCTGCCTTCCTTGGATGTGTGGTGGTGGTAGCCGTTTCTTAGGCTCCCACTCCGGACCGGAATCGAACCAGGATTCCCCGGCCATTACCCATGGTCACTCGCAATGGCAGACTTGCCCTCCATAAAAGATTCTCTTTGCAGGTACTGAACAGCAAGCAGAACAAGTATTTAAAAAAATAGATGTAAGCTTTAACAATGGTAGAGAAAGAACCATTGAAAGTTGATAAGGCAGTCAGACATTACCTGACATCACTGAGTGAGGAAGAGCAATCAGTCCAGCACGGCCGACACTACACAAACAGCTGTTTGCGGTGTGTTACACAGTGAGTTTGATCTGTCAGTGTGAAGCAGTACTCTAATTACACTCCCTGATTGATGTATACACATGCAAGATGTTTTAAAGGGGAACTGAAGAGAGAGGTATATGGAGGCTGTCATGTTTATTTCCTTTTAATCAATACCAGTTGCCTGGCAGCCCTGCTGATCCTCTGCCTCTAATACTATTAGCCATAGCCCCTGAACAAGCATGCAGCAGATCAGGTGTTTCAGTGGTTCAGACTTATAAGTCTGATCTGACAAGACTAGCTGCATGCTTGTTTCTGGTTTTAATCAGATACTACTGCAGAGAAATAGACCAGCAGGGCTGCCAGGCAACTGGTATTGATTAAAAGGAAATAAACATGACAGCCTCCATATACCTCTCTCTTCAGTTCCCCTTTAAAGCACTTTAGGCCTGCAATTTAGCATTCAGTGTGATTTCTGCCCTTAAAACGCTGCTTTGCGTCCAATCCAGATTTTTCCCCGGGACTTTTGGCGTGTATCCCACTCTGCCATGCCCCTTTCCAGGTGTTAGATCCCTTGAAACATATTTTCCATCACTTTTGTGGCCAGCATACATTTTTCTAGTTTTCAAAGTTCGCCTCCCCATTGAAGACTATTGCGGTTCCTGAAAGTTCGCGCGAACCGAAAATCGGAGGTTCGTGCCATCTCTAGCCACTGTTTGTCCTTGCCTGGTGGCTGTGATGTCTCTGGCTACATGTACCATTTTCTGAGCGCTTTGGCTCAATGGAAGGTATAGAGCAGCATCCTCTGTCATCTCCCCGGGGCTCAATTTAGCTGCAATTTGGTCTGGGCTAGAGGGTGGGGGCATTCGTACTGCAAGAAGTCTGTCACACATGCACAGTTTGGGCCTTTTGCATAATACACATAAGCAGTTTATATAGATGTGGCTGCGCTACCTGCAGCCTCCTGAGCATTATGTGCGTACTCACAGCAGCTGTCAGCAGTGCATGAGAGGCGTAACTGCGCAATGCGGGGCAGAGACTTCTTACTTGGGTCAGGGCCAAATTGTAGCTGAACAGAGCTGTGGGTAGGGGAATGGAGGACACAGTCAATGGCCAGCATTATGAACACAAGTGTAGACACTGCTATATTTAAAGTATATCCGAGGTGACATAAAAAGTTCTGCTTTACTTACCTGGGGATTCATCCAGTCCCTAGAAGTCTATCAGTTCCAGCACTGCAGTTTGGCCACTCTCCAAGGTGCCGCTGTCCTGTCCATAACATCGCAGAACGCTCCCAGCCACAGAAGCGTGAATGCAATAGGGCACAGAAGCCAGCAACCCAGCTTAGGTCAGCAGCGTTACTGACAGGGTGACAGGGACCCCCAGTTTGGTAGGGAGTGACAGGCGTCCCCACCCAGGTTAGGTAGTGACAGGGACCCCCAGTTAGGTAGTGAGTGACAGGTGCCCCCACCCAGGTTAAGTAATGACAGGGATCCCCAGTTAGGTAGTGGGTGACAGGTGCCCCTACCCAGGTTAGGTAGTGACAGAGACCCCCAGTTAGGTAGTGAGTGACAGGCACCCCCACCCTGGTTAGGTAGTGACAGGCGGCCCCCTCACCTGAAAGCCAGCAGCAGCATCAGACCTCGATCAGCGGGCGACCCGACCAGTTAGAGCGGGCGCCGGGCGCACAACGCTGTGTATGCGGAAGTGATGTCACTTGCGCATTTCAGTGCGGTGTCCGCTAGGTGCTAGCTCCCGCATAGTGGTCACCCGCTGATCGAGGTCTGACGCTGCTGGCTGTCTGGCAGCAGGTGGCTGGTCGGGGACAGCGGGGCACATCCCCAGAAATAGATTGGGGGCACCCCAGGACATGTTGGGGGCACGGGCCCCCCTAAAATAGGGCTAGCGACGCCCCTGGCTGTCGGTAAGGATCAGCCCAAGTCAGCTCGTGTCCCTCTTAGATGGCAACCGGGGACTGGACTCTCCAGTCTGCAGCAAGCAAGTTTTATTTTAAAACTATAATAGTTGAAAACTGAGAAATAATGAATTTGTTTCCATTTTTTTATTATTCCCATTAAAATGCATTTACAAAAATTTTTCCATTTTTTTATTATTCTTATTAAAATGCATTTACAATAAAATAATTAAAGCATATAGATAATTTCGGTGTGATACGTAGTGATAGTGACGTTATTGGCGAATGAGTGACAGGCGCCCCCCACGTTAGGTAGTGAGTGACAGGGACCCCCAGGTTAGGTAGTGAGTGACAGGCACCCCCCAGGTTAGGTAGCGACAGGGACCCCCAGTTACGTAGTGAGTGACAGGCGCCCCCCCAGGTTAGGTAGTGACAGGGACCCCCAGTTAGGTAGTGAGTGACAGGCGCCCCCACCCAGGTTAGGTAGTGACAGGGACCCCAGTTAGGTAGTGAGTGACAGGCGCCTCCACCCGGGTTAGGTAGTGACGGACCCCCAGTTAGGTAGTAAGTGACAGGCGCCTCCACCCAGATTAGGTAGTGACAGGCACCCCAGTTAGATAGTCAGTGACAGGCACCCCCACCCAGGTTAGGTAGTGACAGGGACCCCCAGTTTGGTAGTGAGTGACAGGTGCCCCCCAGGTTAGGTAGTTAGTGACAGGGACACCCAGGTTAGGTAGTGAGTGACAGGCGCCCCCCAGGTTAAGTAGTGAGAGGGACCCCCAGTTAGGTAGTGAGTGACAGGCACCCCCCAGGTTAGGTAGTGACAGGGACGCTCAGTTAGGTAGTGAGTGACAGGCGCCCCCCAGGTTAGGTAGTGACAGGGACCCCCAGTTATGTAGTGAGTGACAGGCGCCCCCACCCAGGTTAGGTAGTGACAGGGACCCCCAGTTAGGTAGTGAGTGACAGGTGCCCTCACCCAGGTTAGGTAGTGACAGGGACCCCCAGTTAGGTAGTGAGTGACAGGCGCCCCCACCCAGGTTAGGTAGTGACAGAGACCCCCAGTTATGTAGTGAGTGACAGGCGCCCCCACCCAGGTTAGGTAGTGACAGGGACCCCCAGTTAGGTAGTGAGTGACAGGCGCCCCCACCCAGGTTAGGTAGTGACAGGGACCCCCAGTTAGGTAGTAAGTGACAGGCGCCCCCACCCAGGTTAGGTAGTGACAGAGACCCCCAGTTAGGTAGTGAGTGACAGGCGCCCCCACCCAGGTTAGGTAGTGACAGGCACCCCCCTCACCTGACACCCAGCAGCAGCATCAGACCGCGATCAGCGGGCTACCCGACCAGTTAGAGCGGAAGTGTTGCTCCATCACTCCCAAACTGTGACGAGAAGGCAGAGGCGTTGCTAGCACCAAAGATCAGTGGCACGTGCCCCAGATCTATTCTGGGGTTCCCCGGATGTGCCCCAGGCAGAGTAGAGGCGCCACAGCACCCAGCATGGCACCACACAGTACCCAGCAAGTCCCACAGAGATATCACAGCACCCAGCATGGCATTAAAGCATTCAACATGCCCCTTAGAGGCACCATAGCACCCAGCATGACACCACAGCACCCAGCATGACACCATAGCACCCAGCATGGCACCACAGTACACAGCAATGGGGGATATGCTGGGTGCTATGGTGCCTCTATGTGGGTATATTGGCTGCTGTAATGTTATGCTAGGTGCTGTGATGTCTTTATGGGGGCATGCAGGGAGCTGGGATTCTTCTATGGGGCATGCTGGAAGTTGTGGTGCCTCAATGGGAGACTTGTGGTAGCATGGGACCCCTTCCCATGCTCCCACTCACCTAATAGAAGGTCAAGGAATGCTATGGGGGGACTGGCAGCCACATTCACACTCCGGTGCATGGCCACACCCAATTTTCAACTGGAGTGCCTAAAAGTGCCCTGGATCTCTTAGGATCCTAGCCCCTGCAAGAAGGCATGGTGGACCTGATGGAACTGTAAAAAGGATTTTTTGGGAAGTCTATAATTTTTTTTTTAGCTGATTAAAGGACATAAGTTGTCCATCCTCTACCATGTAATACTGTGGGTAGCCCAAAGTTTGGGGTCGGAGACTATGAGGAAGAGAAGGGGAAAATTTTGCAGGCTGGGCTTAAAATTTGTGTGCCGCCTCCCATACCTGAATCGCCCTCCTCATCAGTGTAGTGAGTTGGGGGGAACATCTATGTCTTCTTAAAGGCAGGGTGTTAAGAGACCCAATGACTACAGCCTCAATCCTATTCAACGGGTTGTCGGGATTGGGAGAACCACCAATGTGTAGTCATGAGGATAGCGGCCCAATAGTAGAAATTAAAGACTGGGAAGGCTATTCCCCCAGTATCCTTGGGTAACTGCAGGGTTTGCAGGGCAATCCTAGGTGCACTTGAGCACCATAAACAAGAGGAGATATTAGCAACTACAGTGGGACGCAAAAGTTTGGACAACCTTGTTAATCGCCATGATTTTCCTGTATAAATCGGTGGTTGTTACCATGAAAAAATCTGCCCCTACCTCCACCTTCAGTGTCTCTGCGTCCCTCCCTGCACATGCGCAGTACAACAAAACAGTAAAACACACACACAGGGACGCAGAGAGAGACACGGGACGCAGAGACACTTGGGTTTTATTATAAAGGATAGGAGACACACACAGTGATATTTGAGAAGTGAAATTAGGTTTATTGGGTTTGCAGAAAGTGTGTAATAATTGTTTAAACAAAATTAGGCAGGTGCATACATTTGGACACCCCAAAAAAGAAATGAAATCAATATATAGTAGATCCTCCTTTTGCAGAAATTACAGCCCTAAAAGCTTCCTGTAGGTTCCATTGAGAGTCTGGATTCTTGTTGAAAGTATTTTGGACATTTCTCTTTACAAAACATCTGTAGTTCATTCAGGTTTGATGGCTTCCGAGCATGGACAGCTCTCTTTAACTCACACCACAGATTTTCAATTATATTCAGGTCTGGGGAATGAGATGGCCATTCCAGAATGTTGTACTTGTTCCTCTGCTTGATTGCCTTAGTGGATTTTGAGCAGTGTTTAGGGTCGTTGTCTTGTTGAAAGATCCAGCCTCGGCGCAGCTTCAGCTTTGTCACTGATACCTGGACATTCGTCTCCAGAATCTGCTGATACTGAGTGGAATCCATGCATCCCTCAACTTTGACAAGATTCCCAGTCCCTGCACTGGCCACAGAGCCCCACAGCATGATGGAACCACCACCATATTTTACTGTAGGTAGCAGATGCTTTTCTTGGAATGCTGTGTTGTTTTTCCTCCATGCATTATTGCCCAAGTAACTAAATTTTAGTTTCATCAGTCCACAGCACCTTATTCCAAAATGAAGCTGGCTTGTCCAAATGTGCTTTAGCATACCTCAAGCGGCTCTGTTTGTGCTTTGGGTGGAGAAAAGGCTTCCTCTGCATCACTCTTGCATACAGCATCTCCTTGTGTAAAGTGTGCCGAATGGTTGAACGATGCACAGTGACTCCATCTGAAGCAAGATGATGTTGTAGGTCTTTGGTGCTGGTCTGTGGGATGACTGATTGTCCTCACCATTCGTCGCTTCTGTTTGTCTGAGATTTTTCCTGGTCTGCCACTTTTAGCCTTAACTTGAACTAAACCTTAAAGAGGAACTCCAGTGAAAATAATGTAATAAAAAAAAGTGCTTCATTTTTACAATAATTATGTATAAATGATTTAGTCAGTGTTTGCTCATTGTAAAATCTTTCCTCTCCCAGATTTACATTCTGATATTTATCACATGGTGACATTTTTGCTGTGGGCAGGTTATGTAGCTGCTCCTAGCTGTTTTGGCTGTTACAGACAGCTGTAAATTTCCTGTCTGTGAACATTGTTACATTGTGGCAGTTTGCCCAGAGTACCGCGGTACCAGAGCCTCTTGTGGGAGGGGTTTTATCACAAAATCAGTCATACAGCGCCCCCTGATGGTCTGTTTGTGAAATGCAATAGATTTGTCATGTAAAAGGGGGTATCAGCTACTGATTGGGATAAAGTTCAATTCTTGGTCTGAGTTTCTCTTTAACAACCAACGATTTATACAGGAAAATCATGACGATTAAGGTTATCAAAACTTTTGCATCCCACTGTACTTGACAAGAATTTAGCTAATAGCTTATAGTCCTGGTTGAGGAGTGAGATAGGAGCGGCACTCAACAAAGTCTTTCCAAGGTTTGGGGATAACAACTGTCAATGACTCTGACAGAGACTTGGGTAAGCCTGCGTCTGACTGAGCCAATTAAAAAAGCTTGAGTGTCCGTGGGTCAAGAGTCTCCCTGTAGCGTCTATAAAAAAAATCAATAGGGAGTCTATTTGGGCCTGGTGACTTATTGGGTGGGATGGACTCCATGGCTATGCCTAACTCTGCTCTGGTGATGTCTCCTCTAAGGTCTTTTTGTCCTCACCACTCAGGCGAGGAAACTTTATAGTGTTCAGGTAGCATAGTAATTGCTCATCCAAATAGTCACATTTGGACACATACAAGTCAGAGTAATATAGCTGGAAGGTTTTGATGACCTCTGTATTAGTATGGACAACAGTCTTGTTTTGGTCTCTAAGGGCCCTTTTCCACTAGCAATCACTAGCGTTCGCAATGAACGCTAGTGATTGCGATTCAGCAAATGCACAACATTTTGCGGCGATTTTCTGACGTTTGTGATCGCGATTTTGCTATGCTATGCACTGCATAGCAAATTCGTGGCAATAATCGTTCCGCCATGCGATCGCGATTAGGTAAAAAACGAATCGCGGTAGTGGAAATGACCTACCGCGATTCCTATGTTAAAAGCAAACTGTAGCGATTTGAAAAATCACTAGCGGTTTGCGGTTTTGCGATTCAGCCATCGCAAACGCCGTAGTGGAAAAGAGCCCTTATAGAGGAAATATGAGAAATGTGTCATTCGTCACCAATCAGGAATGCCAGCAATTTACCTGTATTGTCACCCTGCTTGTCAGTGGCGTAGCAATAGGGGTTGCAGAGGTCTTCTTGACCAAACCAGGGTAGGGCCATCCCTCAACAGCAGCATTAGCTCTTTATTGGTCCTGTGCTTGTAATAATCACTTCTATAAATGCTTTAAATGATAATAATCATTAACAAACTGTTCCCCATCTCCTTCTTGCACCTCTGACACTGTGATTGTCCTTGGCAGGTTTTGGTGCCCTGTATTAATTATGCTTAGAGTGCTTGGGGGGGGGGGGGGGGGGAGCCACCATGTTAAATTTGCACTGGGGCCCATAGCTCCTTAGCTACGCCACTGTGCTGCTTGTATATTCTAACTTGTTTGATCTTGGACTCCCTGAAGGTAACCTCCAATTGCTTGTTGGCCAGACTAACCAGGGACTCCTTCCACATGCAATACATCTCATCATCTTTTTTAGTGATGTACTCCATTTCAGCTTGACTAGCCTGCTCCTCAACTGCACCTAACGTCTGGGCAGGATCAACAAAATTAGTTTGGTAGTATATTACACGGGAGATAGGACAGTTTCCAAGGGAACAAATAGATGTGTAGGGTACAGATGCGCCATGTCAAGTACACAGTAGGGTGCAGAGCACACACTTACCCTTGCAGTGATTCAAGCCAAGTTGAAGCATGCTTGGGAGTTTGGAAAAATGTAGTGTGCTCACCGCCATGAACGCAGAGACAAACAGGGAACATCATGGCATATTTGATACCTTTAGTTTGCAGCCTTGCTCTCACCGCCTCAAAGATTTTGTGCCTTTTCTGGGTTTCTGGCAGAAAATCAGGAATAAACATAAGGCGGTCATTCTTAAAAGATATTTCTTGCAGCTTTCTTGCTTCTCTGAGAACTGTGTCCCGGTTTTGATAGTTTCGCAGTTTAAGAATACATGGCCTCAGCTGGACCCCTGGTTTGAGAGGGTGAGTTGGAATCCTGTGTGCCCTCTCGACCGCCTATTGAGGTTTTCTGAGTCCTCCACACGATCCTCAAGCCTCTTAACTTGTTTCACTAAGGATTCTGTCGTAGTGGCCTGGTAGGAAGATGTGTCCTCAAGGTCGCTTATCCGCCTTTTCCACTCTGTCCCTCACTCGGGAGAGTCTTATTTAAAGATGGTCAGCCGGGCCTGCAGGAGGTAATTGCCACAAGCAACTGAGCAAGATCTAGTTGTTCTGGGGAGTCCATGTTGCGTGCCATCTGTGTGGCTGCGGCCCTGGCCGAGAATAAGATGGTGTCTGTCTGAACTCTGTGGGTCTTGACTTTGGAAGCTGCTTTCTCCGTGGTGCTTGCTTTAGTAGTGTCCTTCAACATTCCTTAGAGGTGCTGGGAGATTTGGGGAGGGGAGTCTGCTCTAACCTTAAACCAATTCTGGGTAATTTGAAGCAGGATAAACAGAAGATCAAGCAGGAGCGGGAGCTCATGAGAGATGCAACTGTTCAGCTCAGATTGTTCAGTATGGCCATGTAATATATTAAACCTCAGCTGTGGCAGAACACTCCGCCTCTGACGTGGTACTGCCACAATATTAAAACATAAAAGATGTTATGCAAAGAGTAGTTTGATGTATCTGAAGAACCTGAAATAAAAACAAAGAAAAAACATAAAATTACATTAAACTGTAACTGATGATGGTGAAATAATCCTGTAATGGGTTCAAGTAATGGTCTTGATGTCTTGAGAAGATTCATTTCTCAAAGGGTAGCAGTAAAATTAGTTCAGTGAGGGGTCTTTACAGTTCTTAGACTTGCGACTCTCACTTCTGCCTTGCACACTGTTCCAACCTTGCTGGGAAAGCTGTCCATGATGATGCCCATAGGCCAATCAATCATTTCAGCTTGTTGATCCTTCACAAGTACACCGTCTCCAATATGTATGTTTGGAGTAGATCGTTGCCATTTCCTTCAGGTTTGAGTCTAAAGTGCAAGGTTCTCCTTTTTTCACTGATTCCAGAAATTTGCTAGGTGTTGCATATGTTTCCATTGACTTTGGGGTAGGTGGAGTGGGTATAGATCCAAGTTTCTGAGTGAGCAGAGTCGCTGAGGTGATGAAGTACTGGATCTCAGGATCAATGTCTGGATCATTTTCAAGAATCATCAGACTAAAGGTGTCATTAGCAGATGTCTCTGTATTCTCCTTCAAGAGTTTTGGATCTGTGAGCCAAGGAGAATTTCCAACAGTTTTTAGATACAGATCTCGTATCGATGTCTGAAGGGTTAAGGTGGCCACACACCATACAATTTTTTAAATATCTTTTCAATTCAAGAATTGCAATCAGTTTTTCTGACTAATTGTAACATTTCAAAAATCTGACCAATGTACCACATACATATGTTAAATTTTTCCTCAATTATGATAAAAATGATTGGAAACTCTGGAAAAATTGCTTGGGACTGTACATCAAGAAATTTCAATCTACAACACACCATTCAATTTTAATATAAATTGATCAGAAAAATCCAACACTCCCGATCTTCTTTCATGAAATAAAAATGGGAAATTCTATCAGATTTCTTGATTGAATGAAAAAAACCCTTTCGATTTTTTTCGGTGCAATTTATCGAATTGGTGAAAAATTGGATCTTTTAATTATATGGTGTGTGTGTGGCCACCTTAAAAACGTGAAATTTGATCAGATTACTCGAACCAATGAAAAATAAAAAGATTTCGATTTTTAGTGACATCCGATCATAATGATCGAATTGCTGTAAAATTGGATCTTTTAATTGTATGTTTTTTGGCCACCTTTAGCCTCAGATAGAATATAGTTCCATTGATCAAGCCTGAAGAATTTCCTAGTCCTGTCCTCAACTAACAGGGCTATATTGTTGTCTTCAGTTATAGTGCGGATCACAGAGTTTCCCAAGTTGTCACTGTAGAGCAGGGGTCTCAAACTCGCAGCCCTCGGGCCATTTGCGGCCCTCGATACAATATTTTGTGGCCCACGATGGCAAAAGCTTCCTTTCGCTTCAGTGCTCCCAAGTAATCCGCCGCATCCCCGCCGCTAAACGAGGGCTGCAGAGCCCCCAAATCGCCCGGGGGGCAATCCACCGGCATTTCCTGGAAGGGGCAGAGCTTTCAGCTTCAGCTCTGCCGCTCCTGACGTCAATCGCCGCACGGATTGCCGCTTCTCCCAGCCCCACTCTATGAAGGAAAAGTGAGAGGGGCGGGCAGAGGTGGCGATGCACCGCGATTTACATCAGGAGGGGCAGAGCTGAAGCTGAAAGCTCTGCCCCTTCCAGGAAATGCCGGCGGATTGCCCCTTGGGCGATTTGGGGGCTCTGCAGCCCTCGTTTTGCGGCGGGCACATGGCGGATTACTTGTAATGGGAGCACTGAAGCGAACTATAAAGTAAAATAGGCAAAATAGTTTGCTTCAGTGTGAATTTGATTTTGTAATAAAAATCAATGCAAGCGCCGCTTGCTGCTAATTGTAAAATCCCTTATGCGGCCCAGCCTCATCCTGACTTTCCCTCCTGCGGCCCCCAGGTAAATTGAGTTTGAGACCCCTGCTGTAGAGAATAGTGTTGACACACTTCTTCCCTTTTTAATGATAACGTGGTCTGAAGTAAGTGTGTTTCTTAGCACGTGTGGGTTTTTTTAAAACCTGTTTTATTAATTAAAAAAATAAATAATCCAAGAACATTTCAACTTGTTAAAGAAGCATGTGCCATAGTATTTTTCTCTCAAACTTACCTCGATTTTTAGTGACATCCGATCATAATGATCGAATTGCTGTAAAATTGGATCTTTTAATTGTATGTTTTTTGGCCACCTTTAGCCTCAGATAGAATATAGTTCCATTGATCAAGCCTGAAGAATTTCCTAGTCCTGTCCTCAACTAACAGGGCTATATTGTCGTCTTCAGTTATAGTGCGGATCACAGAGTTTCCCAAGTTGTCACTGTAGAGCAGGGGTCTCAAACTCGCAGCCCTCGGGCCATTTGCGGCCCTCGATACAATATTTTGTGGCCCACGACGGCAAAAGCTTCCTTATAGTTCGCTTCAGTGCTCCCAAGTAATCCGCCGCATCCCCGCCGCTAAACGAGGGCTGCAGAGCCCCCAAATCGCCCGGGGGGCAATCCACCGGCATTTCCTGGAAGGGGCAGAGCTTTCAGCTTCAGCTCTGCCCCTCCTGACGTCAATCGCCGCACGGATTGCCGCCTCTCCCAGCCCCTCTCTGTGAAGGAAAAGTGAGAGGGGCGGGCAGAGGTGGCGATGCACCGCGATATACATCAGGAGGGGCAGAGCTGAAGCTGAAAGCTCTGCCCCTTCCAGGAAATGCCGGCGGATTGCCCCTTGGGCGATTTGGGGGCTCTGCAGCCCTCGTTTTGCGGCGGGCACACGGCGGATTACTTGTAATGGGAGCACTGAAGCGAACTATAAAGTAAAATAGGCAAAATAGTTTGCTTCAATGTGAATTTGATTTTGTAATAAAAATCAATGCAAGCGCCGCTTGCTGCTAATTGTAAAATCCCTTATGCGGCCCAGCCTCATCCTGACTTTCCCTCCTGCGGCCCCCAGGTAAATTGAGTTTGAGACCCCTGCTGTAGAGAATAGTGTTGACACACTTCTTCCCTTTTTAATGATAACGTGGTCTGAAGTAAGTGTGTTTCTTAGCACGTGTGGGTTTTTTTGTTTTTTTTAAACCTGTTTTATTAACCTTCCTGGCGGTAAGCCCGAACTGAGTTCGGGCTATGCCGCCGGAAGGCACCGCTCAGGCCCCGCTGGGCCGATTTGCATAATTTTTTTTTTGCTGCACGCAGCTAGCACTTTGCTAGCTGCGTGCAGTGCCCGATCGCCGCCGCTACCCGCCGATCCGCCGCAATTCCTCTCGCCGCGGCCGCCCCCCCCCCCAGACCCCGTGCGCTGCCTGGCCAATCAGTGCCAGGCAGCGCTATGGGGCAGATCGGAGTCCCCTCTGACGTCACGACGTCGATGACGTCGGTGACGTCATCCCGCCCGTCGCCATGGCGACGGGGGAAGCCCTCCAGGAGATCCCGTTCTTTGAACGGGATCTCCGGATCTCCGATCGCATGCGCAGTACTTTCACGCCGGCCGCCGTGATGACGCGAGGCGGCCGGCGTGTGACGTCATCCGCGTCATACGCGGAAGGAGCAGCCCGACACTCGGGAGAGTGTCGCCCGGGCTGCGGCCTGTCAGCCATTCCGGATCGGGGTGTTGGAGAGGAGCCAGGACGCCGTCGTGGGACCTCCCGACCAGCACTGGGCTGGAGAAAGCCCCAGGTGAGTTCAACTTTCTTTTTTATTGTGAGCTCGGAGTCTCTTTAACTCCCTAGCATTCAATTTCTGCGGGATTTCTGTGCAGTGGTTCAATTAATTTTTGAGAAATTTTTGATTGCAACTTACTAAAATCTGTCTAGTATCCATTTTGAGTGTAATAAAAGTTTCAAAACAAAAGCATGTCAAAAAATTAAATTACATTTTCTAAAATAAACTTTTTAATCACAAATAGAAAAATCCTCCTCAAATATGGATGAAAAAATAAATGGATGCAGAAATAAATACCGTACAGTGTTTACCTAAAACATCTCTCTTGTGTGGTACAACAACCAAGGGCCAGTTCACACACACACTTGCATGTCATTTACCGCCATTTATGGAAAAGCAGCATTTTAATCTTTATTTTTTTTCTACTGTCTGGAAGCAGCAGGGTCTGGTCATTCTGGGGTCCGTTAGCACCACACTCCTGTGTCCCCCTGCGGGATGAAAAATGACGATCACTGGGAATCGCCGCTGAAAGTTGGCAAATGCTTTTCTGCACACTTGCAGAAAAGCATTTGGACGAGACTCTGGGCAGGTGATTAAGACATCCGCCTGAACCAGCCCTAAAGGCCCATACATACGCTGGTCTGATCTCTGAGTGGTGCACCATAACGACTGCCATGGAGGGGGTGATCATTATGGTCAGACCTGCGTGACTACATCAGGTGCACAACGATTGCATGAAGATTCAGCATGTTAGATTTTTAGCAATGCCCGAGCACAGCACAATAGCATTGTTCTCGCTGCTCCCACCACCAGAAACCTCTCCATTATACATGCTCATCGTTTCTCCGCTCCCCCCTGCATAGCAAAAGACGCATCATGTGCAAAGACTGATGACACTTCTGTACAGTGTTGTTAGTGCACTGTCGCCTTTGGCTGATGACACCTCTGTTGCGATGCGCGGGGGACGAAGGGACGACAAGTGCATCTTAGCGGCTTCCAGCGGGTGGGGAGGTTGCAAGAACAATGCCGTTGGGTCATGCTTAGGCATAACTAAAGGTCCGACATGCCTGATTTTTAGGGATTATTGGGCAACTGTACACACTCTGGTATGCTGCACAACTCTTAGCCATGGACCATGGTGATTGTTATAGTCTGTCACGGCCGGGTTCAGACCAGTGTTGCAATAAGTGTCATTCTCTGTACAATATACAGTATGGTATTAGATTCCATAGTTTGAATTTTCTGTAATGCTGTAATATTTATTATGTAATATAATATGTAATAATATGTAATATGCTGTAATTCTGTAGGTTTGAATCTTCTGGTAATGCTGTAATATGTGCCTACTGCCAGTAGGCGGTGCACATACACCATTATAACTCTTTCAAGGCCTGTTTTCAGCATAGACAAACCCAGCTCGTCAATACCACTTGTAGCAAGTTTTGTAGCAATGAGTCAAGCTCGTCCTTACCACCAGGGAGGCTACCCATCCATTTTGCCATCTTAGTATTAAAGAGTTAATTTTTATCCATTTCCAGTCGTCCTAGGGTGCCTTTGAGCTGCTCCTTTGCATACCAAGAGGTTTATTTAAAGGGAGAAATCAGAGTCTGCAAATCCTGATGAGACATAGGCCCACATGCAATAAACTTTTTCTCCTGAGTTTTCTCATAGGTGATATTTTAAATTTGTAAATAAAATGCATTTTAAGCCACCAGAATGGAAGAAAATACTCAAAATTATTTTGATAGTTTTTTTTCGCCTACTTTTTGGTACTTTTTTAGTTGAAAAGTGCTGGAAAGTTATTTTAAATCAAAGATGAAAAGTTATCTCTTAGGAGAAAACTCAGGTGAAAAGTGAATTGCATATGGTCCATTGGGCTTGATTCACTAAGACAGTCAGCACGCCTTATCAGAGTTAACACGAGTTATCAGAGTTGACACGCCTTATCAGAGTAGCATAGTGAGTGCTACAAACCTGCCTGCTAATTGGCAATGACTAGAGCTCCACTCGTCCTGCCCTGAGCCCCTACGGGTCCAATCACTTTAAAGGACATTATCCCTGCACTTTGGCTCAATAGGCTGCCTGTCACTTGACAGAAAACTTGACAGGCACCCAGGGCCGGATTTGTACTCTTTACCGCCCTAGGCCCACTATCTCCAGCCGCCCCATGATTACAGTGAGGTTAAAGGAGTCATCATGGAAAATAATGTAAAATAAGCGCTACTTACCGGTGGCTTATAAGCCCCCGGTAAGTAGCACTTATTTTACATTATTTTCCCTGATGACTCCGTTAAGATAGGGTTATCCGACATAGGGAAGGGGGTGGTTAGGGATACTCATAGATCAGGCATATCTAAAGTTATGCAAAAGTAACATAAATATGCTTAGTGAAGATTAGGGCCACATTCACAGTGGTGTGTTACACCACCTATGTTCAAATTGTGGCAGGTGCATTGCGGTATAACAGGTTGCGGTATTGTAACATACCTGTTGGGAGATAGTTTACAGACCTGCCAGTGACACTTCACCATTGGTGTCACTCACTCTCTGGTCCTTCCCACTCTCAGTCTGGCTCCGCCCCTTGGGGAGCATCACACCAGTGGAAGGAACCTGATCTCTAAACAGTATCTCCTACTGTCTAGCATCCCCTACGTGGGTGGTCTCCTCAAAGTATACGGTTGCACCAAACACTCATATTTCTCAGGTGTCGAGAGGTTAGAGATATATCTGATTATCGGTGATACTGCAGATCATCAATAATCGGGTATATATCTGCATTCTCGGTGATACTGCAGATGACCGGTAATCAGACCCTCTCTGTGTTACACCGATCGTTACAACTAGATGGCAGAGAGGGGAAAGGAAAATACAGCATTTGATGGGTAGGAAAGTTTTGAGAGAGAAGGAGAAAAAGAATTGCAGTTTCAGCTGTATAGTTTATGTTGGACATGCAGGGGGAAGAAAACAGTCAATAATCAGCAGCAGCCCCGATCCCTCCTCCCTCCTGTAGGTTAACTTTATTGCAGCTGATAGTAGATAATGTTACAAGTGCTGCTACTTGCCTGTGATAGCTTTTCCTGTAATTATCACTGATAGCAGCTCCTGCAGCCTGAATTGAATCTCCCGGCAGAGGCTGTGTGACAAGCAGCCCGGAGATGAAGGGGGTGGGGCTGCAGAACACACAGCTCCGTACAGGGAGAGAGAAAGGAGAGGGGGAGGACTCGGGGAGCGACAGGCTGCAGGCATACACGTCACTGTAAACAGCCTGCAGCGTCATCACCTCCCACTGCCTCCTTACACATCCCCGACCCTGTCCGTGGCCGCCCTCAGCTATGTGTGGCAAACTCAAAAGCAGGGCGGCCACGGATCGATCTGGCTGGCTGCACAGGACACTCTCCAAAGCACACAGACAGGACTATACTGCAGTCAAGCAGTTTCTGCAAGGGTGAAATTCGCCCTTGCTCTTTCAGGCGCTCTAGGCCCCAGCCTATGTTGGCTAGGCTGAAATCCGGCCCTGCAGGCACCCTGTTGGGCCAATCAAAGTGCAGGGATAATGTCCTTTAAAGTGATTGGACCCGCAGGGGCTCAGGGCTAGGGTTGCCACCTTTAGGGTAAAAAAATACCGGCTTGTGGGTGTGGCCTGAGGGTGTGGTCTAAAAGTGGGAGTGGTTTGTCACAGACTTTTTACAGGACAACTGACCTGAGAGGGATATGGAGGCTGCCATAATTTATTTACAAATGCAAATTTCCTGGCTGTCCTGCTGATCCTCTGCCTCTAGCCATAGCCCCTGAAAAAGCATGCAGATCAGATTTTTCTGACTTAAAATCTGACAAGATTAGCTGCCTGATTTTTTCGGGTGTTTGATGCAGACATACTAATGCCAGAAAGCTCAGCTGGAGAGCCAGGCAACTGGCTTTGTTTAAAAGGAAATCAATATGGCAGCCTCCTTATCCCTCTCTCAGGTCAGTTGACCTTTATTGCTAGGTACACACTGTACAATTTTCTGACTATTTCCAACAGGTCCAATCTGATTTCTGATCGATTTTCTGATTGACTTTCTGTTCACTTCTATGGAAAATCTATCGGAAATCAGATCGGAAATAGTCAATCTGACAGTAAAAATGTCAGAAAATTGTATAGTATGTACCTAGCATTAGGCTCGCTCTGGGTCTTAGAGGCAGCATTAAAGGGAACCTAAAGTGAGAATGATATGGCTTTTTCCTTTTAAAACAATACCAGTTGGCTGACTCTCCTGCTGATCCTGTGTCTCTAATGCTTTTAGCCACAGCCCCTGAACAAGCATGCAGATCAGATGCTCTGACTGAAGTCAGACTGGATTAGCTGCATGCTTGTTTCAGGTGTGTGATTCAGCCACTACTGCAGCCAGAGACATCAGCGAGGCTGCCAGGCAACTGGTATTGTTTAAAATGAAACATCTATATCCCTCTCAGTTTATGTTCCCTTTAATAGATGTATTTATACTTACCTGGGGAGCTTCCTTCAGTCCTATGAGGTGCCTGGGTTCCCTCGCCAGCTGCTTCATTCACTTGATATGCTCCCCCAGTAATATCTGGCTGGCCGCGTTCTTCTATGTCATGCGTCTACCCCTGTAGTGCTCCCGTAGCGGAGAGCATTCCGCACCTGTGCAGTAGCGGCCGGGCCACATATATGCTGAAGCACATGGCTGGCCGCGCTCTTCTGTGTCATGCGTCTACCCCTGTAGTGCTCCCGTAGCGGAGAGCATTCCGCACCTGTTCAGTAGCAGCCGGGCCACATATATGCAGAAGCGCATGGCTGGCCGTGATTGTTCAGATTACCGGGGGGGGGGGGAGAATATCAAGTGAACAGAAAGGCTGCAAGGAAGTCCACACACCTCATAGGGCTGGAAAGTGCCCCAGGTAAATATAAATACACCCAATAATAACATTTCAGGTACACTTTAACCTCCTTGCGACCGCCTAACGCCGATGGGCGGTTGCAAGGTGGCTCCCCCAGGACCGCCTAATGCCAATTGGCATCAAGCCCTGGGGGAGGAGATTACGCTGAATGATGGAGCGGAGTTCCGAGACCAGCCTGCTTGCGTACGATCGTGGGCGGCAGGCTGTTACACATAAAAAAAAAATAGTTTATTTACATGTACAGCCCTGCGATCTACTGCAGCGCTGTATGGGGGACAGCTCTGTCACTGAGCTGTCCCCTCGAGCGTGCCACAAGAAGATCCCTCTCATAGGCTGATGCCTATGATATGTGATCAGCTCTGATTGGCTCTCCGGGGGTAGGGAGGGTAGCAGAATTATTTAAATAAAATACGTGATTTTATTAAAAAATAAAAAAAATAAAACGAATTACAAAAAATAAATCTCAGTAACAATCAGATGCCACCAACAGAACGCTCTGTTGGTGGCAACAAAAGGGGGGCAAGATTCAATTGTGTGCTAAGTTGTATGGCCCTGCAGCAAGCTGCGGTGGCCTGAGTTGTAAAAAAAATAGCCTGGTCAATATCGGGGTGTAAGCCTGTGATTACTTTAGGGAGCAAAGGGGAAAAAAGAGTTGAACTTACCCGGGGCTTTTAATGGTCCCCCACAGATGTCCTGTGCACGCGTAGCCACTCACCGATGCTCCGGTCCCCGCCGGTTCACTTCCGGAACTTTCAAGTCGGAAAACCACTGCGCCTGCGAGGCCTTCTCTTCACTCCCACTGATGTCTCCGGAGTGTACTGCGTAGGCACAGGCCATACTGTGCTTGCGCAGTACGCTCCCATGATGTCAGCGTGGAGAAGGTCGTGCAGGCGCAGTGGTAAATTCCGGGAAGTAACCGGTGGCAGGGACTGGAGCATCGGTGAGTGGCTGTGTGGGCACAGGACGTCTGCGGGGGACCATTAGACGCTCCAGGTAAGTCTAACTCTATTCCCCCTTTGCCCCCTACGGTACTCCTTTTAGCGATTAAGAGAAGGGGGGTCAGGTCTGTCAGGGACAGGTGGGGGGGGGGGGGTATGGCAGGACAACGAACCTAGAGGGAGCGTGGAGGTGTATTGCCCATGCTTGCTATGGGGGTAAGGGAGGGGTGTTACACTGAAGGGGGGGGGGGGATGCAGTTATTCATAAGGGAAACATTCTCTCAATACATACACATGCACTATATACATACACCCACATGCTCTATGTACATACATACATACACACACTATATAAATACACACATGCTCTATATACATACACACATTCTCTACATATACACACATGCGCAGATCACATCACACACACGGTCTGTGTATATATACATACATACATACACACATACATACACATGTTCTATATACATACATACTCTACATATACACACACACACACACACACACACAAACTCTTCATACATACATACATACATACATACATACATACATACATACACAATACACACTACATATATATATACACACACACACACACACACACACACACACACACACACACACACACACACACACACACACACACGCTTTATACACACACAGATCCCAGAGACACACACACTATATGCATACACATCACGTCACACACATGCCATACATGTACACACATTGCATCCATCCATACACACAGCAGTGACAGCACCTCTCCAAGTAGCAGCATCTCCTGTCCTAGCTGCAGCTGCACGTGTGTCTCTCCGTCTCGGGGAGGGGGAGGAGCAGGACATTCCTCTCCTCCACACTATGTATCAGTGTACTCAGCTCCGCAGTCGGCTGTCACAGGGAGCTGCACATTAAACAGGAGGGAGGGGGAGAACAGCCTGTAGCCTCCTCTCAGTTAGAAGTATTATTGTAACAGACCAGGCGTCTCCCCCTCTGCTCTCCTGGAACAGTCCAAATTACCGGCTGGATACATTGCCGGTAAAAACATTTTTCCGGCAGAGGCTTTTTGATTAATTTTACGGCTGTACCGGGGGAATACCGGCCGGGTGGCAACCCTACTCAGGGCAGGACGAGTGGAGCTCTCGTCATTGCCAATTAGCAGGCGTAAGTTCATAGCGCTTGCTATGCTACTCTGATAAGGCATGTTAACTCAGATAAGGGTTGCTAACTCTGATAAGGCATGGTAACTCTGAGGCACGTTAACTCTGATAAGACATGCTATTGGTCTTAGTGAATCAAGCCCATTGTGTGTAGTAAGTAAGGTTTTCAACACAGGAAGAATTTATTTTGTGGATTTCTCTTTATGAATATAGGCTTCCAGTTTATCCAGTAGCATAATATGTCTCAGTTCCTCTTTCAAATCCCAAATAGTGGGCACTCCAATGTGTAGCAAGCACCCACAGAGGGAAAATCAACGATGTGCTATGACTCCTAGGGCCATATCCTATTCAAGGTGATAAGTAGCTTGTAGATGCGAGCTACTTATCACCTTGCCATCGCGCGAGGATTACCGGCAAATCCTATTGCCCATATCCTTCGCGCGATGTCCGACCGTTAAGGAGCATTACTCAGGCGAAAGCCTGAGCGATGCTCCCTATTACCGGGCGATGGGGAGTGAGGTTTACGCTGTGGTGCTGTCCATCAGCACCACGGCCTCACTCCCCACAAATGCGCACTCGCTCGCAGAACATCGCCGACATCTTCCGCCGCAGCATCTGGGAGTCTCCTTTAATAAGGAGACCCCCAGAGTTCCCCGTCGGGTCGCCACACACTGTGTAGAAGCCCCCCATGTAGCTGCACCGGCACCCTTGTTGGCATACATACCGCCGCAGATGACCCGACACTTCTCGCCGCAAAATCCGTCGTGTAATTACAGTGCATCCGACACTGTAATTACTGTGCGCATAGAAGGAGCCCGGGCAAAGCATCTTTGAATCTGCAGCCAGGGCTCCCCGTTGGTCCGCTGTCTGAACCAATAAAATGGCTCACACAGCAGACCAATGGGGAGCCCAGGCTGCAGATTCAAAGATGCTTTGCCCGGGCTCCTATGCGGACAGTAATTACAGTGTTAGATACACTGTAATTACGCAACAGATTTTGCGGCGAGAGGCATCGGGTGATCTGCGGCGGTATGTATGCCAACAGGGGTGCTGGTGCAGCTACATGGGGGGCTTCTACAGTGTGCGGCGACCCGACGGGCGTTAGCCGGTTTAGACCTGCTTTTTGCAGGTCTAAGCTAACGCTCATGTCTGCTGGGAAGTATCACTTCCCGTAGGCATGATAAGGGTAATTGGATAACGTGTTAAGAACTCGCTGGGCGATTATATCGCCCAGGCAAGTTCTTTTCCACCTGGAGGGGGGTCTAAAGTTTTATAAGATTAGGCGATGCCCCCATCGCCTAAGTTAAGAACTCGCCAGTGCTTAGCACTGGCGAGTTCATCAATAGAATATAGCCCCTAGTGCCTCTGCACCCTTAGGCACTCCAATACTCTTCCAACAATCGAGTCAGCACCATCTGTCATTTTATAGCTCTTTTATTGTATCAGTCACCATGAGCTTGCTGGTTAGTCTGTACCTCTCGGTTTACAAGCCCTACTCCATAGAGCCAAATTAATCCATGCCATGCACTGATGAGGATCAAACAATCCGAAACAGTCTGTATGCATGTTGGATTATTATGGCTCTGTACAATTTAACAAGCTGACACATTATTGCATTCCAGCGGTTCTGGAGGTGTGTTTAGCTTCTAAGGGTACAATGGTTAATTTGCATATATTCAGCAGTGGTGCCTGGGAGACATCTCGAGCTCACTCCAACCTGAATTATCGCAAATTCTTTCTGTTTTAGGAAAGCAAATGTTTGTTTTTATTGTATCAGTAGCTTGATAACTCCTCAACAGCGTCAGCTCCGCTGTTTCGCTGTTTATACTATATATGCATCATTATAAAAACCATTGGGCTTGATTCATTAAGACAAATACTGTAGCATGCCTTATCAAAGTTGGCACGCCATATCAGAGTAGTATAGCGAGCGCTACGAACCCGCAGGGGCTCAGGGCAGGATGGGAGAAGCTCTCATCATTGCCAATTAGCAGGCATAAGTTCGCTATGCTACTCTGATAAGGCGCATTAACTTTGATAAGGCGTGCTACAGTATTTGTCTTAGTGAATCAAGCTCAATGGTTTTTATAATGATGCATTTACAGTATAATCTAGACATATGGGGCCTGATTCACAAAGCGGTGCTAACAGTTAGCACCGTGGTGAAAAACCCTTTATCACACCTAAACTCTGTTTAGGCATGATAAGTTTAGGTGTGATAAGTTTAGGTGTGATAAGTTTAGGCATGATAAGTTTAGGTGTGATAAGTTTTTAGGCGTGATAAGTTTAAGCACCAACTGGGTTAGCACCGCAGTGCACAGCTGATCAAAAGTTTTGCGCTAGCAAAGTCTGGTGCACTTTGCATAGAGTTTAATGGCGCTGCTTTGCGTGCGGGACATTGCGCGCGTAATAAACTTATCTAAACTTAGCATGCCTAAACTTATCACACCTAAACTTATCATGCCTAAACTTATCATGCCTAAACTTATCATGCCTAAACTGAGTTTAGGCATGATAAAAATGGTTATCACGCCTAAAGTCTTTAACTGGGTTATCACCGCTTTGTGAATCGAGCCCATGGTCCAATCTGTAAGAGAATCTGTTTTTGAGTTGGAGGGGCTTGCTCTTTGGTTTTTTGCAGCATCGTTAATTTAGGTATATTAAAGCAGACCTGAACTCAGACTTTCCTCTCTGCTCTAAAAGAAAAGTAACAGCATAATAACCTTTAGGGCTCGTTCACACTACAAGAGCTTTTATAAGCACTTGTGATTTTCAAAGCTCTTGTGATTTTAAAAGCTCTTGCTAATGGGCAGCACGTGGCATAGTGGTTAACGCTCTTGCCTTACAGTGCTGGGTCCCCAGTTTGAATACCAGCCAGGTCAACATCTGCAACGAGTTTGTATGTTCTCCCTGTGTCTGCATGGGTTTCCTCCGGGCACTCCGGTTTCCTTCCACACCCCAAAAATATACAGATAAGTTAATTGGCTTCCCCCCCAAAAATAGACTATGATACATGCACTACACGATACATACATAGACATATGACTATGTTAGGGACTAGAGTGTGAGCCCCTCTGAGGGACAGTTAGTGACAAGACAATATTCTCTGTACAGCGCTGCATAATATGTCGGCGCTATATAAATACTTAAATAAAATAAATGTTATCCTATGTGAGTGTTCACACTGGAACGATGTGACTTTGTAAAAATCCCCAATAGGATTGCATTACTTTTAAAATCTCTGGCGTTTAAAAAGCTCTTGTATTGTGAATCAGCCCTTAAAGAGGAACTGTAACATCAAACTGTCCCCTGGGGGGAACTCACCTCGGGTGGGGGAAGCCTCAGGATCCTAATGAGGCTTCCCACGCCGTCCTCCATCCCTCGGGGGTCTCGCGGCAGCCCTAGCGGCAACGTAAATATTTACCTTCCCGGCTCCTGCGCAGGCGCTCTGGTGGCTGTCGGCTCCGAAGTAGGCGGAAATACCCTATCGTCGTCGGGTCTGCTCTACTGCGCAGGCGCAAGTCTCCGCGCCCCCGCTGGAGCCAGCAAAGGTAAATATTGAAATTACAGTCGGGTCTGTCGCCGGGTAACAGTAAAAAAGGGCACAGGAGGCTAGTGGACAAATCGGGCGCCGCCATTCACTCCCATAATAAATATCGTTTACTGGGCGCCGAACGGGAAAAAAGGGCGCCCGAGAATAATAACGTTTTCCAAGGGCGCCCAAAGATTTTTAATGTTTTATAACTGCTTGTGATGATTTACGTTTCCTATTTCCAATTGCCGATTTCATGAACATTATTTAATGATTTATAACTTTATAAAAACGAATATTTAAACGAAATATAGTACATTATATTTTTAAACGTTATCCATGTTTATCGTTTAAAACGCCGCACCCTTTTTTCCCAGCGCCCCCTTTTAACGTTCAGAGGGCTGCAGCGAGACCCCCGTGGGACAGAGGACGGCATGGGAAGCCTCATTAGGATCCGGAGGCTTCCCCCACCCGAGGTGAGTACCCCCCAGGGGATCTTTTTGATGTTACAGAGTCTCTTTAAAGAAAAACATTTTTTTGTAACAGCTTACAGAATTCCTGCAATAAATGTACAGTGTGTCTACTTTCTGCCTTTATGGATGCCGACAAAGGGGTAACATCCTGTGTTTACATATTAGCTGTGTCTGTCGAGGACTGCTGAATTTATACTACTAGAGATGGCCCGAACATCAGTGGTTCGCGTTCGCTGTGAACCGCAAACTATATGCGAGTTCGACCCGACCCCTATACTACATCATTAGGTTAAACTTTGACCCTGTACAACAGAGTCAGCAGACACATGGTATCCAATAAGGCTGCACTCCCTCCTGGAGCCTCCCCCCCCCCCCCACACACACTGTATAAAAGCAGCAGCGACGGCCATTTCCTCACTCTGTGTGCTGCGTAGGTAGTGAGAGAAGGGAGAGAGGTTTCTGCACAGATTAGGGAAAGCTTAGTTAGGCTCTTGTTAGGCTTGTTAGCTTGCTCCTTGCTGACACTTATTGCTAAAAAGCACCCCACAACAGCTCTGTTTTTTTTTGTGTGTGGCCCACTGACACTTGCATATATAGCCCTGTCAGTCGCAGCCAGGGCCGGGCCGAGGCATAGGCTGGAGAGGCTCCAGCCTCAGGGCGCAGTGTAAGAGGGGGCACAGAATTCATTCAGCTGTCATTCCTAATTGTGTTTGAAGCAGAAAGAAATAAGAAAAGGAGATACATGGCAGTGACTGCAAGCCAGATAACTACATATTAAGGTGTTGGGGAGGTTGTGGGCCCTGTGGCGCCTCTTAGTCTAATAGCAATCAGTGTGTGATGGCTGGGGTGGCAGGGATGGAGGGGCGCACTTTGGTGTCTCAGCCTTGGGTGCTGGAGGACCTTGTCCCGGCTCTGGTCGCAGCTGTCCCTTGCTAATTCCTACTGTGCCACTGCCAGGCCCAGCACATTCAGTGCCTACCTTTTCACTGCACGTGTGTGACAGCTGCACGTTTGTAATACCAGTCACTGCATACCTGTTCACGGTACCTGTGTGTGTGTGACAGCTGCACATTGTATTAATACCAGTCACTGCATACCTGTTCAGTGCACCTGCATGACAGCACGCAGTGTTATATTATATACCAGTCACTGCATACCTGCTCACAGTACCTGTGTGTGTGACAGCTGCACATTTGTAATACCAGTCACTGCATACCTGTTCAGTGCACCTGCGTGACAGCACGCAGTGTGATATTATATACCAGTCACTGCATACCTGTTCACAGTACCTGTGTGTGTGACAGCTGCACATTGTATTGATACCAGTCACTGCATACCTGTTCACAGTACCTGTGTGTGTGTGACAGCTGCACATTTGTAATACCAGTCACTGTATAACTGTTCACTGCACCTGTGTGTGACAGCTGCTCATTTGTAATACCAGTCACTGCATACCTGTTCACTGCATCTGTGTGACAGCACGCAGTGTTATATTATATACCAGTTACTGCATACCTGTTCACGGTACCTGTGTGTGTGACAGCTGCACATTGTATTGATACCAGTCACTGCATACCTGTTCAGTGCACCTGCATGACAGCACACAGTGTTATATTATATACCAGTCACTGCATACCTGTTCACAGTACCTGTGTGTGTGTGACAGCTGCACATTTGTAATTCCAGTCACTGCATACCTGTTCAGTGTACCTGTGTGACAGCACGCAGTGTTATATACCAGTCCCTGCATACCTGTTCAGTGTACTTGGGGCGGTGACAGCTGCACATTTGTAATACCAGTACGTGCATACCTGTTCACTGCACCTGTGTGACCGCACGCTGTTTTATATACCACTCCGTGCATACCTGTTAACTGCACCTGTGTGACAGCTGCACATTGTATTTAGGGATGCTCGGATAGTACTTGTTAAAATCCGAATTGATCCAGAGATCCAGATATCCGGATCCGGTTTGGATATCCGAATCCAACCTTTTAGATATCCGCATGAACGCAGATATCCGAACGCATTATCCGCGGCTATCCGACCTATTCGGATATCTGGATAGACAAACTGGAAGTGCCTTTTAAAATGTTTTAAAAATCTCCTCCCTCCCTCCCTCTCTCCCCGATTTTGTCTTCCAGGGATTTGTAGGCTGTCAAAAGCAAGCTCACATACATTGGCCAGGAATTGAACCCAGGTCAACTGCTTGGAAGGCAGTTATGCTCACCACTATACCACCATTGGCCGGGAATCGAACCCAGGTCAACATTACAGGCTGAAGCCAGCCATTTCACTCATCTCTTCAACTACAAGAAAGCCCAGGAGTAGTCTTAGCTACCTTAATATCTATGTTACGGCAGGTCCCTTATTACACTTTCTCTTACAGGACTATGGAAACCGTTTTGCACATGCGATAAAGTGAGGTGAAAAAATGATATCATGCCTACCAGAGGATGGTTTCAATCCATCAACCTTTGGGTTATTGTCCCAGCACACTTCCGCTGCACCACTCTCCAGTCTGCTTACATTTGTACACAATCTTCAAGTTTAAGAAGGGTACATTAGTTCCCTTCACAAAACACAAAGCCATCCCTGGGTGGACTTGAACTACCAACCTTTTGGTTAACAGCCAAATGTGCTAACCAATTGTGCCACAGAGACTGTGTATGTAGTTGCTGCTAAATGGCTATCTAGGGTTCTCTTTGGACAACTGTTGAACACAAAAAGCAAGGCCATCCCTGGGTGGGCTTGAACCACCAACCTTTCTGTTAACAGCCGAATATGCTAACTGATTGCGCCACAGAGACTGTGTATGCAGTTGCTGCTGTAATGATCCGCTCAGCTGGCTGCACAGGCAGACAGCTGTTTGACCATTCCTCTAGTCTGTGGGCTGCAGATCTCTGGAAGAGAGACCTGTCTTTCCTTTGCAAGTTTCTGATCTGCTCTGCTGCTGAGGAATTTGCATACATTGGTTATGCAAATCACCTAGCTAGGCTGGCAGTATATAAGCCATGTTTTTCCCAGAGTCCTTGGCTGGTCATCCTTTCAGGGTTTGTTGAAACACTCCTAGAGTGTCAGCCATGCTATTTCTTGTTAAAGTTATGTTAGACTAATTCTTGGGACTGCACTAGGCAGCTTCCCTAGTGCAGTTAGCTTGCTACCTGTTTTGTCCGTATTACCTCTCGGTTGAATTTGTCCTGTCACCAACGGTGGTTGTCAGGAAATCGTTCTGTCTGGGGTGCTAACCAGAGCAGCGGTTGCTACTGGCAGCCCCTTCTGTTTATCTGTCTGTCTTGTTTGGATCGCACTAGCCTCTAGCGGCTGTGGATCCTTGTGATCTTTGTTCTTGGAGTGTAAGCTGGAGCAGCGGTTGCTACCAGCTACCTCATCTCTCTGTCGTGTTTGGATCGCACTAGCCTCTAGCGGTAGCGGCAGTGGATCCTTCTGATCTTTGTTCTTGGAGTATAGCTGGAGCAGCGGTTGCTCCCTGCTATCTCATCTGTCTGTCGTGCTTGGATCGCACTAGCCCCTAGCGGTAGCGGCTGTGGATCCTTCTGATCTGCTTTCTTGTTCCTGAGCTCGGATCGCACTCGCTCTGCTGGAAAGAGCAGTGGATCTTTCCTCTCGTATTCCTGTTTTCCGTTTGTCTGTCTTGTCTGCTACGAACGCTTGCTGTAGGCTCGGTGAGGTAACCGTTAAGCAAGCACTTGCGTTCTTTGTTTCGTGTTTGTCTGTCGGTGGTTAGTTAGGCGTGCTTGTCACTGTTGCGCTTAATGTGCGGAGATCACGCTGTAAACGCGTTCGCTGTTGTGAATGAGTGCGGTGTTCGCGTTTAGCTAGCGTCTGTTATTTTCGTTATTTTCTCATTGTCGTTTGCTGTGCCTTTGCTAATCTCGAGTTCTGTTCTGATCAGTCTTGTGTCACTTCTGGCGATCGCCTCTCTCGCGATCGCGTTCATACTTTGTTTATGTGAATGTGTGTTCGCCGTCGCTGGGTGGCGACTAGTTTGGGGAACACACATTTAGCCTATCTCTGTGCTCTTCTCTTTAAGGGCTATCTTGCCCTACCCAGTTGCACATCGGACACTTCTAATCTGGCTTCTGTGGTAGCGCGGAGACCTTGCTCCTCTGCGCTCCACAGCTCCACCTGCCGGTGAGAATTTCCCTCTACTGGTGCTTGCACCAAAGCTGGGTTCCCCCCTTCATACGCTTGTGGAGGATTTCCGCCGTGTCAGCGCACGCCTTGTGCGCTGATCACGGAGATTATTCCGCAATCGTTACAGCTGCTAAATGATTTTATGGGAATATATGTGTCTTTTGGAGGGAGGAAGTAAGTCTGCTCCAAGAAGTTTAACACCACTTTTTCCTACAACAAAGCATTCACTGTGTGGCAGCAGAGCGGTGCAGCGGAAGTGTGCTGGGCCCATAACCCAGAGGTTGATGGATTGAAACCATCCTCTGCTAGGTGTACTTTGTTGTTTACACCTTGCTTTACCACATGGGCCAATCGGCGGCCATAGCCCCTTAAGAGAAAGTGTCATTAGGGCCTTGCTGTAACATAGACTGTAGTGTAACTATTTCAACTAATGTACCCTTCTTAAACTTGAAGATTGTATACAAATGTAAGCAGACTGTAGAGTGGCGCAGCGGAAGTGTGCTGGGCCCATAACCCAGAGGTTGTGGGTCAAAACCATCCTCTGCTAGGCATGATTTAATTTTTGCACCTCGTTTTATCGCATGGGCAAAACGGTTTCCATATCTCTGTAAGAGAAAGTTTAATAAGGGCCCTGCTGTAAAATAGATATTACGGTAGCTAAGACTACTCCTGGACCTTTCTTGTAGTTGAAGAGATGAGTGAACTGTGACACCACACTTAAAAAAAAAAAAAAAACACAGCAAACAGCAAAGCTTCCCCATATTGGAGCATTGGATTTGGTAAAGTCTTAAGCCAATGTGTTGTAAGACACAAGTAAGCTTTAGGTTAGCAGGAAGGGTTGCATGGCCACCTTGCTTTTCATCCTTCCCACCCTTGCCCTGGAATCTTCCAGACTTCAAATTGCTGTCCTTTGCTGTGTGTGTGTTACACAGGGCCGGTTTAAGCAACAGTCGGGCCCCAGGGCAAAATAAAACTGGGGGGCCCCCCCAACATATACCCCGGAACAAAAATCATTAGGGGACCTTTTTTGCAGCTGGTATAGTCAGGGTGTGAAGTCCCAATCGGTCAGAGCTCCACATTCTGGCTATCCCAGCCTGCATGGGGGACAAGAGGTTAAAAAGTTTCAGGAGGGAGGACCCACATAATTTAAAAAAAAAAAAATTCCCACACTCTAAACATAAAAAAAAATATGGGAAAAAATGCCAGGGATCTTCATACAGCCATATTGCGGCTGTATCGCAATCCCTGACCAAAGCGCTGTGGCTGCGTATAGACCACCTGGAAACCCCGTCAGGAAATTTATTGCGCTTTCGTTTAAAGCATGTACAATTACACTACCGTTAGGTTTGCTACTAAAAGTGACATTTACCGCATTTAAAAGTATACTTTTTTCCTATATGAATCCATGTCAGCATACATCGGGGTTAGCTCCGCCTTCCCCCATTCAGGACTGGTAACTATAAATTAAAAGGCCATAGGCCCGCCCCCTGCTTTTTTCATTTTGTCCATCCCTCAGGACTGGCCACGTTGTGGGACAACTTTTTTATTTTACTCTTACCTGGCTGTTGTTACAGTTATCCGCACAAGGTCAGCCTCCCTTGTGCGAAGCCTCTCTCTTATGGCCACTAAAGGTGTGCTTGAGAGCAGGAAAAATCCCTGGTTTTCTGTTCCCAGGGTGTTGCGAACGAGTCTGGGTGTAAAGCGCCTGTAGTTCGGTAGTAGGGCAGTGGCTGCATAGGCTGATGCGGATAAGGAGCCAACTTCCGCATTCCTGTACGTGGAGCGCATACAGCATACCGGAAGCTAGCCAGCAGGAAGTGCGTCGGAGCGGGCGCATGCGCAGTCAGACCAGGAAGACGCCGGGAGATTAGAAAGCACACACGGAGAGACGGCCAGTGTGGCTGACACTGACAGAGTTGCGGAGACTGCGGAGACGTGGTAGGACGCAGCGGAGCAGGTAGGACAGCGCTCTAAAGGATGCACTGACGATATTTTTATACTGCATATGCTTGCGGATCAGGAAACAGATGCAATGTGTGTTGTTTTTCAGGAAAGGCTGAGACACTGTGCAGGAGAGCATTGCTTGTGAATTGTGCCTACACTCAATTATTCACGTATACATGTAGGTAGCAATTATTATTATTCTTTTTATTGCATACAGCCGTTAGAATCCTCGGTGTATTTACCCTACCTCGTTCTCCTTGCAGTTTTTTGCTGGGAAGAAGGTATGGAGGCCACTGCCCAGGACACTGAACAGAACATTTCTGATAGGTAAGAGTTTAGACAGGTGAGTTAGGTAGGGATTTAAAGAGTGCAATTTCAACAACATTCTCTATTGTTGTTGCAGCCCTCAAAATGAAGAGGAAGCAAGACGCTCTTCAGAACGCTCAGAATCTTCAAGATCTAATCACAGCAACTCTTCTCGAAAATCTAACAGTGATTCTAAACGAGAAAGTAGAAGATACTGCTGGATTTGTGGTCACAGGCCTATGACAGGGAAGGCAGTCTGTTATACATGTCTGCATTCACCTCAGGTGGAGGAGGACCCGAATATGGAAGATTTACCCACATATGTTAAAGGGCTAGTCCAACAGTCCCTAGAGGAACAAGCAGCGGCTAGCAGCTCTATACCAAATTATATCCCTAATACATCTTCAGCAGCAGAAGATATGGAATTGGAAGAACAAGTACCGGGGGTGTTTGATTTTTCTCTAGTAGAACCATTTATCAAAAGTGTTAAGGACGCAATTCAGTGGGAGGAGCCGGAGGAACCGCCAGCAAAGACCAGAAGATATTATCCTCACCTTAGAAAGAGTAATAGTACATTTCCAGTTATGGAGGAAGTAAGAGAACTCATACAAGAGGAATGGTCCAGGGTAGAGAAGAAATCGCCATTAGCGAACAAATTATTAAAATTATACCCGCTGGAGGCTGAACTAAGCGCACAATTGGACAATCCACCCATAGTTGACGCGTCAGTTATGCGCCTTGCACGCCACGTTACTCTTCCGCTAGAAGACTCAATATCATTTAAAGACTCCCTTGACAGGAGGATGGATACAGATTTAAAGAGGAATTACTCGCATAGTGGCGGAGCATGCAGACCGGCTGTCGCTTTGACGTCAGTTGCCCGGGCAATAAGAACATGGGCTGATAATTTAGAGGGGGCAATCCAGGCTAACCTCCCGAAGGACACCCTTATTGCAGCATTGGAAGACTTTCGTGTAGCGGCGGATTTTGTAGGTGAGTCAGCTATTGACATTATTCGTTCAAGCTCAAGGGCCATGTTAATCTCCGTTACTACCAAACGGGCTATGTGGCTGAAGCCGTGGTCGGCGGATGCTAGTTCTAAAATGAACTGGTGCCGTATTCCCTATGACGGAAAGAATCTTTTTGGTACGAAGTTAGAGTCGGCTATTACTAGGGTCACGGGAGGGAAGTCTGGATTGCTCCCTCAGGATCGCAGACAGAGAAGAGTAAGATCGGCTAACGATAGAAGGAATTTTTTGTCTCAAAATAGGAACTACAAGTCACAGAGAGGTTCCCAATCCTTTCGCAAACAATGGCAAAGTTCACAGGCTACCATCGCTAAGTACAACAAAAACCGTGGTTCCACTACTACCCCTCAACCACAAAAGTCATTCTGAAATCTTGCCCGCCCACACGGAAGCAGTAGGGGGCAGACTACGCGACTATGCCCAAGTGTGGGCGGCGGAAATAGTGGACAAATGGGTATTAAAGACAATACAGCACGGCCATTCATGGACATTCAAACAGATCCCAGATCAAACGTTTGTTCCGACAAATATACCACACCTACAGGACAGAAGAAGTACCCTATACCAATATGTGGGCGAATTATTACTGAAGAAGGCAATAATACCAGTGCCGGAGATGGAAAGATACACAGGATTTTATTCCCCTCTATTTTTTGTGGAAAAAAAATCAGGAGAGTTACGTCCGGTCATGGACCTAAGGAAACTAAACTCCCATATTGCACTGGAAAAGTTCAAAATGGAGTCTTTGCAGACCATAACACCAGAGATTCACAAAAACAATTGGTTGGTGTCCATAGACTTAGCGGACGCCTACCTACACATCCCGATACAAGACAGTTATCAAAAGTTTTTGAGATTCGCGATAGGGCAAAAACATTATCAATTCAGAGTGCTACCATTTGGGATATGTACAGCCCCACGCACTTTCACAAAGATACTGGTGGCATTAATAGCACGATTACGTCAGGAAAAGTTAAATATCCATCACTACCTGGACGACGTGTTACTTATAGCGGAATCAGAAGAAACATGTTTACGGCAATCGAAGGTTTTTCTAGAACAACTGGTGAGATTCGGATGGTTAATCAACCACAAAAAGAGCAAACTCCTACCAGCTCAAGAAATAATTTTTCTGGGAGCGGAAATAAATACAGTGTTGAACACGATTGCCTTGCCACGGGAAAAACTGGACGTCATACTAAGCAGAGTACACACAGTACAAAGCAAGCACAAGATCACGGCCAGAGAATGCCTGAAGATCCTAGGTACATTAACAGCCACAATTCCTATGGTGAGATGGGCAAGGTGGAATGTCAGACTGTTTCAGAAAAGGTTCCTGGACCAGTGGAATGGGATCTCAATGAACCAGATGATTTCAATCCACAGCGACATGAAATTGGAGCTGGAGTGGTGGAAAAATCCCTCCAACCTGTACAACTGTCACAACATTCAGAACCCAACCCCAATTGTTATTACAACAGATGCGAGCGAATGGGGTTGGGGAGCACACTTAGGGAGCAAAATAGCACAGGGGAGATGGCGGTTCAGAGCACAAGGACTATCATCAAACGTCCTAGAACTGCGGGCAGCATACCAAGGATTGGAAGCATTTACGGACAGAGTTCGGGGACAATCAGTCATGTTGAAAATGGACAATACGACGGCAGTGGCACACATCCAGAATCAGGGGGGTACCCACAGCAACACATTGTTGAACGAGACCGCAATAATAATGGAATGGGCCCAGATCAACTTGAAAAGTCTACAGGCAATACACATTCCGGGAATCAAGAACATCATAGCAGATCATCTCAGTCGAAAGCAAATCGACAACAACGAGTGGAGCTTGAAGTGGAGCATATTCAGGATGATATGCGACAAATGGGGGGAACCCCAAATCGATTTAATGGCAACGCCAGCCAATGCCAAATGCAGCAGGTTTTTCACCAGATACAAGTATCAGGAGGCGGAGGGTTGGGACGTACTGACAAGTCAGTGGAGATGCAAATTGGCATATGTGTTCCCTCCAACACCAATGATCCATCGACTATTACGGAAGATCCAGCAGGAAGAAGTAACAGTAATAGCAATTATACCAAATTGGCCGCGCAGGCCATGGTACCCGTTACTTCTACAGCTGTCGACAACCCAACCGATACCATTACCATGCCAAGAGGACCTGCTTTCCCAGGGGGTAGTCAATCACCCAAACCCGGCTATGCTAACTTTGATGGCATGGAAGTTGAACGCGAGAAACTGCTAAAACTAGGCTGTTCACAGGATGTGGCAGAGACTTTATTAAAGGCTAGAAAACGAACGACAAACAGTGTTTACCACAGGGTTTGGAGCAAGTTTACAGAATCCATACTCCAGTCACAGGGGGACCCCATAAACCCCACAGTATCTCAAGTACTTAATTTCCTTCAGAATGGCTTAAATCTGGGACTTGGACTGAATACACTGAAAGTACATGTGTCTGCAATATCGGCGCTGACAAACCACAGATGGGCATATGATCCACTGGTGATGCAATTTGTTAGGGCAGTTTCCAAAATAAGACCAGCAAAGCGTAATTTTTGTCCACAATGGGATTTACCACTAGTACTGCAGGGATTAACAAAGTCACCGTTTGAACCATTGATGGAATGCACCCTGACTAACCTTACAACAAAATTAATTTTTCTAGTAGCCATAGCATCGGCCAGAAGGGCTTCAGAGCTACAGGCATTAGGCTGTGCGCCACCCTACTTAGAGTTTTTCCCAGATCGAGTAACTCTTAGACCAATACAGCAGTTCATCCCCAAAGTAGCGACAACCTTTCATTTTAATCAACAATGGGACTTACCAAAGTTTGCAGAAGCAGACGGGAACAATCCGGATTCACTGGACATACCTTCACTTGTGAGGGATTATTTAGAGAGAACGAAGGAGATCCGCAAGACGGACAGATTGTTTATAGTACCTTCTGGATATCGAAGAGGATATGCGGCAACAACAAGAACGATATCGAGTTGGTTACTGAGGGCTATCAGAATTGCATACAGAGTAATGGGCAAGGAGCCTCCACAACAAATAAGACCCCACTCAACTAGGGGCATGTCGGCTTCGTGGGCAGCTTACGCCAACGTACCACCAGATGTTATCTGTAGAGCAGCAAATTGGGCATCAACCCATACATTCATATCTCATTATAAAGTGGATCCAGCGGCTACGACGTCGGTGGAGTTTGGAAGAAAAGTGCTAGCCTCAGCACACAGTAGATGATGTGGAAAGAAGGAGAGAATCTATCTTTTTCTGACATAAAATATAAAATTGAGAGATGTAAATAAATATATTGTGTGAAAGCATTCAGACCCTCCCTCGTTACTTGATTATGATAATAGTTAAATCCCGATGTATGCTGACATGGATTCATATAGGAAAACGGAAAATTGTATACTTACCTCTCGGTAATTTTCCTTTCCTGTATGAAATCCATGTCAGCATGGGATTTTCCCACCCATTTTTTCGGATTTAGCGAATGACAAAGCAGGGGGCGGGCCTATGGCCTTTTAATTTATAGTTACCAGTCCTGAATGGGGGAAGGCGGAGCTAACCCCGATGTATGCTGACATGGATTTCATACAGGAAAGGAAAATTACCGAGAGGTAAGTATACAATTTTCCGTTTTTCCGTCGAAACGTTAAAATCGATTTTCTCAAAAACTATAAGGTCTTTTTAAAAAATTGTTTTTTCCTCTTATTCCTAATGATCTCCTTAACATTTACTGCAAATTTAGGGTTTCTAGCATTTAAGGTGGATTTGCTATTAACCATTAAAGTCGGCAGGTTTTTAAATGTGTATTTTTTTCCTTTAAAACTTTAAAATCGATTTTCTCAAAAACTATAAGGCCGATTTGAAAAAAAAAAAATTCCTCTTGTGGCCACTGGGGGCCCCTAGCTCTGGGGCCCTGGGGCAGCTGCCTCCTTTGCCTCTATGGTAGCGCCGGCCCTGGTGTTACACCAGCATCATCCAGGGGGGCACATGATCTTTCTGATTCTGAAGTCTTGAATTGAAGCCTGTAAGCAGTTTCACCATGTGTCCCACTGCTTTCATCTAGCAAATTAGGCAAATAAGCAAGCTTATTTTTCTCTTGGGTATATCACAATGGTACATGCTAGGCTGGCTTCAGCATGTAGTGCTGTCGGTAGTATAGTGGTGAGCATAGCTGCCTTCCAAGCAGTTGACCTGGGTTTGATTCCTGGCCAATGTATGCAAGCTTGCTTTTGACAGCCTACAAATCCCTGGAAGGCAAGATGAGAGATGGAGAGAGAGAGTGATGGTGGTCCTTTTTGCCATTGAACTAGTAATTTGATTCGGATATCTGGTAAATCCACGGATATCTGGGTCATGGGTGAAACTATCCGCAGATAGCTATCCGGATTTTAAACAAAAAACGGAATCCGAATCCGATAGCTGAAAAAAGTTCAGATATCCGGGTTACCCGGATATCCGGAATCCAGATGAGCATCCCTGATTGTATTGTAATACTAGTCACTGCATACCTTTCACTGCACCTGTGTGACTGCACATTGTATTAGTAAAGTCAGTGCATACCTTTTACTTCATAAACAGGTAGAGGCAGGCCACCCTGCAGATCTGTTCGAGGTCATGCTGACGTGATTTCGTACAGCCCTGGACCAAAGTACAGTACTAAGAAGAAGGCACATGCCATCAACTGCAAGGTTATAATGTAAGCGCTACAGGTATGTGTCTACACAATGTATATTGCACAGTATTCAGAAATGTTCTCCTGCATACAATTATATGCTCATATGAATTGATTGATTTCACCAGAAAACAGTGTTAACACTAAAAAAACACTTTAAAAGTCCCATATAAACACCTTTGCACTGGGAATTGCCAAAAGTCTACTAAAAAATACAGTCTCCTTCCTTGGTATGCGCTTCTAGATTGGTGTCAGTTCCAACTTGCCTCAAAATCCTTTCTTATAGTAGATAGCGCTCCACTTCATACATACACTGCTGCAGATCTCCTATAAGTGATTGCACTCACCGAATCCTATTGACCACTGCGAGACTGGTCAAAATGCGCTCGGATGTTATCCTCCTCAGTCAGTACCTCAGCTCCTTCCCTCCTTCTTCCTGATAATCACCACTTTTGCATACACATGTACCTCATAGGATGAGAAACCTCACATAGTACAGTTCCGTTGGTTAAAAGTAACATTTATTCATAAAAAATTACTCACAAGGATGAGATCAGTACAGCGCATAGAGTTTCAAGAACGGGCTCTCCCCCGTGCCTTCCGGTCAGGCTCGTTGGTTCCGCTCCGCTCCCTGCCGTCAGTTCACCACCCTGTGGGTATATAAAAGCCTCTTCCACGTTGTGCGCTGTTGTGTTTCCTGGCAGTCCGAGGTAGCTCCACCCGACGCGTTTCGTCACTGCGTGTGACTCATCAGGGGCGTGGCTTGCTACTCGGACGTCAGGATTTAAATATTGCTTATGGGTCCTCCCTCCAGCATAAACGCTGGTGTGCGTGACATGGTTCTTCTCTAAACACCGCCTCCCTTTAGGCAGATTGAACTGCCTCCCCGGATGTGCGTACGTTGTGCGTTCCACGGAAAGCCAGCATGGCACTGGCTGCATAGTCACGGAGTGTTCAGCATAAGGGAAAGCCCGCTTTACCTCACGATCATATACAACACTTTACATAACGTACATTGCCATGTTCACATTCCCATGTTCCTCCCTAAACTCCATTTTAAAACCTCTCCTTATTGCATCTCCCCCGGATTCAAATTATATATCTTTATTTCATCTTATTGCTAGTATTACAATTATGTTCTGTTTCCAAAACTCTATGTCGGCATCTTGTGGTCAAACCATAATACTACATTAAAAAAGCTACTATTTAATACATACAGGTTATATATAAAAAAACATCTAAAATCTTTGCTCCGAAGTTGGTTATAAATTCCCTACAAAAGTGACATTGTTCCCCATCCCCCAGTCCCCCTCAACTGTTAGCTATGAAGCAATTTAGATCTATATCTATGTTGTGTCCTTTTGGTTGCAGTGTACCCATTGCATAGATCCATTTTGTCTCCTTTTTTGATATTTCTCTTGTTTTATTTGATCCTCTCCATGAGTATCTCATTTTTTCAATACCACAAAACCTTAGTGTTTCAGGGTTTGACCGGTGACAAGTTCTAAAATGTTCCGATACACTATGTTCACTAAAACTTCTTCTGATGTTACCTATGTGCTCCCCTATTCTTTTTTTCAGTGTTCTTGTCGTCCTTCCAATGTATTGGAGATTACATTGGCACCATACCAAATAGACTACTCCCTTGCTATTGCAGGTTATATTTTGCCTAATTTTGAAACTAGTTCCCCTTGATGTTGATGTGATTTCGTGACACCTCACAGGGGTTGCCTCCCTACACCCCACACATCCTCTACACGGGAAAAAACCATTCTGTTGCCAGAAAGCGTTTATTTCCCTGGGTGGGTTGACACAGCTCGGTGCCAGGATATTTTTTAAGTTTTTTGCTTTCCTGTACACAAAGTTGGGTCGATCGGGTAGTATTTTTTGTAAAGTCACATCCTCCTTTAAGATTGGCCAGTACTTCTTGAATATACTTTCCACTTGTCTGTGCTGCGCTAATGAATGGTACTCGATCATTATATTGCTCCCCCTCTCTCACTCTGTTTCTGAGGAGTTCGTCTCTCTCCATTCTTCCTACATCCATAATGTGTCTTTGTATATCTACTTCTTTGTATCCTTTCTCCACAAACCGTTCCAGGAGAACTTGGGATTGTGATACATAGTCTTCCATCTCACTACAGTTTCTTCGCATTCGGACAATCTGTCCCCTAGGTATAGCCCTCAACCATCTAGGATGGTGGCAGCTCTTCATAGATAGATAACCATTTCGATCTGTTGGTTTAAAATATGTTGTTGTTATAAGTCTATTCTGTCTTCTTTCAATATTTAGATCAAGAAGTGAATACTTTTTTTGCTTGCCTCCATTGTCAGTTCTATATTGATGTTATTATTATTAAGTCCTTGGAAAAATAAAGGGAATTCACTTTCTTCACCTCTCCACAGCAGGAAGAGGTCATCTATAAACCTTCGCCATACTATTATTCTACTATCTTCTCTCTCCCCCCCCCCCCCAGTACTTCATGCTCCCATTTTCCCATAAAGAGATTAGCAAAAGAAGGTGCGTACCCCGCCCCCATGGCACACCCCCTTATCTGCAGGTAGTAGTCCCCATTATGCGAACAATAGTTCCTAGTTAAGGCGAACTGTAACAGGTCCATGATGAACTTCCTCTGCTTCGTTTTCATGTTAGAGTCCCTCTCCAGGTAGAAACTTACTGCATCCATGCCGGCTTGATGCGGAATGTTTGTATATAGCGACGTGACGTCTGCTGTCACCAATACGTCGTTATCTTCTGTCACCAGTTCATTCAAAATCTGTAGCATGTGTTTGGTATCTTTTACCACCTGTGGTAGACCCATCACCAGCGGCTGAAGAAAATGGTCCAGGTACTGACCCAGCCTGTGCGTGATGGACCCTATTCCGCTGATGATGGGTCTCCCCAGCTTTTCCACATTCTTATGTACCTTTGGGACTTGGTAAATTATCGGGGTCCTTGGTGCCGTAGGCGGTAAGTGTTCAAATTCCTTATCATCCAGGAACCCTTTTGTAAGTCCCTCCCTCAGTATCGCTTTCAACTCCCCCATATACATATTGCACGGATTGCCTTTCAGCTTCCTATATGTCGTTGTATCTGTGACTAACCTATCCAGCTCCTCCCCATACTAATCCTGGCTCAAAACCACTACCCCCCCCCCCCCCCCCTTATCAGCTGGCCTGACAACTAATTTCTTTTCTTCCAACATTTCCTTTGCCATTTTGGTTACTCCCCTAGTCTTTCCTGGTTGTGTTATTTCCAGCTCCTTTTCCACCATCTTTTTAAAGACTTCCACACAATTCGTATTTTGTTAATGATGTTAAAAAGAGTAGTACAAAAAGACGGAAAGGATTGGGATTGTTTGATACCTGCTGTAATGTTTGCTGTTGGGAGGTACCCCAGGCCTCCACCGTTTTTTCCCCATTTGAATTGGTGTATGGGCGCAGACCTAGGGGGTTGCTTGACCTGGTAAAAGAGACCTGGGAAAGTCAGTCCAGTCCCCATATAAGCGTGGTGGAACATATTTCCCAGATGCAAGAACGCATTGCTAAGGTAATGCCCCTGGTCAAGGAACACCTAATGGCAGCCCAAGAAGCGCAGAGACGCGTATATAACCGTTTAGCAAAGGTCAGGCAGTTCCAGATAGGAGACAGAGTGGCGGTGTTAATTCCCACCGTGGAAAGTAAATTTTTGGCTAGGTGGCAAGGACCATTCGAAATTATCGAAAAAATAGGAGATGTGAACTATAAGGTACATCAGCCTGGGAAACGGAAACCGTTTCAACTATATCATGTGAATTTGTTGAAGCTCTGGAAAGAGAGAGAGACCGATCCGGTTATGGTGGGTGTGAGTGTGGTGCCCCAGGTCAGCATCGAGAGTGTGAAAATAGCTCCCACCCTGTCTAAGCCGCAGGTTCAACAGGTGAAGGAGTTTCTCCAGAGAAACAGGGGGATATTTTCAGATTTGCCGGGTCTCACCCATTTGATCGAGCATAACATTATAACTGAGCCCAGGACAAAAGTTTTCATCAAGCCCTATCGAATTCCGGAGGCCCACAGGAAGGCCGTGTCGGAAGAGGTAAAACGGATGTTAGAGCTGGATATCGCTGAGGAATCAAAGAGTGATTGGTCGAGCCCAATAGTGTTGGTACCGAAGCCCAACGGAACTTGGCGGTTCTGCAATGATTTCCGGAAATTGAACGATGTGTCCAAGTTGGATGGATATCCGATGCCCCGAGTAGACGAGCTGATTGAAAGGTTAGGCCCTGCTCGTTACATTTCCACATTAGATCTGACCAAGGGGTATTGGCAAATACCCTTGGCCAAGGAAGCTCGGGAAAAAAATGCATTTTCCACACCCGAGGGGCATTTCCAATACAAGCGGATGCCTTTTGGGTTGCAGACTGCCCCCGCCACCTTCCAGAGAGTCATGGACAGGTTGCTGCGTCCCCATCAGAGATATGCGTCAATCTATTTGGATGACATTGTCATTTTCAGCTCAGACTGGGAGTCCCACTTGCCGAAGGTACAAGCAGTCCTGGATGCGTTGAGAAAAGGGGGTCTCACAGTGAACCCCGAGAAATGTGCCCTAGGTATGGAAGAGGCGAAGTACTTGGGGTACATTGTCGGAAAGGGGTTGGTGAAACCCCAAGTGAACAAGATTGAGGCAATCCAGGAATGGCCCCGCCCCGTCAGTAAGAAGCAGGTTCGTGCTTTCTTAGGCATAGTGGGGTACTACAGACGCTTCATCCCCAATTTTTCCACCCTGGCAGCCCCCTTGACTGATTTGACGAAGGGCCGTAAGTCAGTAATGATCCAGTGGACTGGGGAAACCGACAAAGCGTTTATGGAGTTAAAGTTGGCATTGTGCCAAAATCCTGTCCTGGTAGCCCCAGATTTCACCCGAGAGTTTGTGGTGCAGACAGATGCCTCAGATGTGGGATTGGGGGCGGTGCTCTCCCAGGTGATTGATGGTGAGGAACATCCAGTAGTTTTTCTCAGTAGGAAGCTGACAGCGGCTGAGAAAAACTATGCGGTTGTGGAGAGAGAATGCCTGGCCATAAAATGGGCTCTGGACTCCCTGCGCTACTATTTGCTGGGCAGGAAGTTCAGGCTCATTTCCAACCATGCACCTCTGTATTGGATGAAACAGAATAGGGGTACGAATGCCAGAGTGTCCCGGTGGTTTCTCTCTCTCCAGGAGTTCAACTTTTTGGTGGAACACAGGCCTGGAAAAGAGCATCAGAATGCTGATGCTCTTTCCCGAGTTCATTGCATGGTGGGTCAAAGTGCCTCCACCTCCTCCTCGGGGTTGAGGCAGAGGGGGGGGGATATGTAGAGGTCATCAAGGCTGGGTGCTGGACGGGAGATATGTTTCCCCGCTGTTTGGACTCTGGTCCCTTTAAGCACGTGTGGTCCGTGGAAAGGAGCCCGGGTTTTTAGGCAGCAAGCAATTGCTGCCTGTGTGTTTTTTTTCTTTTCAGGGCCGGACTCCTGGGATGGGAGGGAAGGATGGGCGGGCCTTCCTATCCCACCTCGGGCCACACCTGTTTTCCTCTGGGCTGTTCAGCTCAGGTAATGAGATTCATAAGGGCTGCTCTGACAGGCAGTCAAAGAAGGTGTTTGGAGGAGTAGCATGCTGGCTACTGAAACTCTTGTCTCTAGAGTATTGCAAATAAGATTGCTGAAAGCTTGCTGAAGGCCAGGCCACACACTGGACTGTGATTTATGTGTGGTTTGGTCCTGTTGGAGACTTGCTGTATCTGAACAAACTGGACTTTACCTTTACCAAAGCTGAAGTAAGCTTCCTGTTATTTTCCTTTTACTGCAGATGTCAAGCTGTTTAATTCCCTGCTGGTTAAATGAACGGACTTTGTTTTTATACAAACTGTGTACTGCGTGCTGGCTGCGAACCCCAACTTTACAGTGGGTTCTGCACTGGCGTAGGCTTAGTCTTAACCTGCCATTTGTATGCTTTTTTCAGTTTATATGCATTCCAATCAAAAATATTTTTTTTCTTTTTTATAATGATCTCCCTTTCTTGTTTAATAAGGACTTCACGTGTTCTCTCTGATAGGGCTTTATACACCGTGTTGTTTTTATGTGGCTCAAGCTCATTTTTTATAGCCGTAATCTCTTTCCCTAGGCGCTCCAAACGCTTGGTCTTCCTCTTTCTTAGTAATTCCATGAAACCTATACCACATCCATCAAAAAATCCTTCCCACTCCTTGTTATTCTCTATAAGTGCAATCACTTATATGAGATCTGCAGCAGTGTATATATAAAGTGGAGCGCTATCTACTATAAGGACATGCCATCAACTCCCAAGATTGTCAGGACGTAGTTGACTATTTAACACAGTACACCTCATCTTCCGCAGCCACCAACGCTACTACAAGCACCATATCTGCTACATTTCATACTTTGTGTGATGATTTGCTCAGCTGCCTGTGCAGGCAGGCAGCTTTTTGACCATTGTGTAGGTTTGCATGCTGCAGGACTTTGGAAAGAAGAGCTTCTGTCAGTTTGGCAGCTTGTGCTTGCTTAGGAATTTGCATACGTTGTCATGCAAATTGCCTGGTCACATTCATTGGAGGCGTGTACTATAAGTACTATGTGTTTCCCACAATGCTTCGCTGTTCATAAGGAGTCTTCCTGTGAAACACTCTGGAGAGTGTCAGCCATGCTCTTGGTTTGAAGATCAGCTTAGAGTAATTCCTGGAAACTGTGCTAGGCAGATTCCATAGTGCAGTTAGGATTGTTTATCTGTTTGTTTGTTCTGTTGCTGTTGTCCTGTCCCAGCGGTGGTCGACAGGAAATGGTTCTGATCTCTGTTCTATCTTGGAGTATAGCTGGTGCAGCGGTTGCTACCAGCTGTCTCTTCTGTTCTGTCTCCTGGGATCGCGCTAGCCACTTTTTGCTAGCGCTGTGGATCCTTCTGTTCTGTCTCCTGGGATCGCGCTAGCCACTTTTCGCTAGCACTGTGGATCCTTCTGTTCTTTCTCCTGGGATCGCGCTAGCCACTTTTCGCTAGTGCTGTGGATCCTTCTGTTCTGTCTTCCTGGATCGCGCTAGCCACTTTCGCTAGTGCTGTGGATCCTATTTCTCGCTTGTCCCTGTTTTCGTGTGTCTGTCTTGTCTGCTACGGACGCTTGCTGGAGACTCGGTGAGGTAACCGTTAAGCAAGCGTTCACGTCCCCTGTTTCATGTTTGTCTGTCGATGGTTAGTTAGGCGTGCTTGTCTCTATTGTGCTTATCACATGGAGACCGCGCATAACCACGTGCACTGTTGCGAATGAGTGCGGTGTTCGCGGTTTGCTAGCGTTTGTTATTTTCCGTATATTCTCACTGTATTATTTGCTGTGCCTTTGCTAACCTCGTATTCTGTTCTGATCTGCCTTGTGTCACGTCTGTCGATCGCACCTCTCGCGATCGCGTTCCTATTTCATATCTGCTGTTGTGTGTGCACTGTCGCGGGGCGGCGACTAGGTTGGCGCACACACATACAATCTGTCCTTTTGCTCGTTCTCATTCGCAATCGCTTGTCTTGCGATTGCGTTCTGCGCTTCGTACAATTCCTGTCTGGCATTTGTGGAGGTACAGAGGATTGGTTCCTCTGCACTCCCCAGCACCATCTGCCGACAGGAATTTCCCTCTACGGGTGCGTAGCACCTTTTGCTGGGTGCCTGCAATTATACGCTTGTGGAGGATTTCCGCCGTGTCAGCGCACGCGTTGTGTGCTGCACACGGAGAAAGTTCCACAATCGTTACACTTTGCAGGATTTATTTGATGGGGAATTAACTGATTCACAGCCATTATTGTTACAACAAGATGAAGGTGCTAAGCAAGTTACACCACCTCATATGTCTGAGTTAGGCGTCACTATGGACGTAAGGTGTGAGGAGGAGGATGAAGTACCTGCTGTTGGTGCAGTTTTGGAGGTATCTGATAAAAGCAAAGCTGTGGAAGATGATTATGATGATATGAATGTCACGTGGGTTCCTAATGGAGATGAACAGGGGGACAGTTCAGAGGGGAGTCAGAGAGGAGTAGGAGGAGACGAGTTGCTGAAAGAAGCAGGGGGAATTTTTCGTCAGAAACAGCTCGTGGCAGTGTCCGGCGGCATGTATCATGCCCTACGTCGTCAGCTGCTGACGCCACCAGAGTACCATCACCCCAGGGCTCAGCGGTGTGGAATTTTTTTTGTGTGTCTGCCTCAGATGAGAGCAATGCCATCTGTACGCTCTGCCACCAAAAATTGAGCCGTGGAAAGGCAAACACCCTCGTAGGGACAACTGCCTTACGAAGGCACATGACGAGAAAGCACAAACTGCAATGGGAAGACCACCTGAGGAAAAGCACCACACAAAAGCAAAGCCACCCTCCTTCTCCTCTTACTCCATCAGGTGCATCATCTTCAGCCGCTTTCTCCCTTGCACCTTCACAGCCACCCTCCTCCACTCTGCCTCTCACCTTGAGCAGTTCCTGCTCGTCTGTCCACAGCAGTAGCCAGGTGTCCGTGAAGGAAATCTTTGAGCGGAAGAAGCCAATGTCTGCCAGTCACCCCCTTGTCCGGTGTCTGACAGCTGGCTTGGCGGAACTGTTAGCTCGCCAGCTGCTACCATACCAGCTGGTGTACTTTGAGGCCTTCCGAAATGTTGTGGCGATTGGGACACCACAGTGGAAGATACCAGGCCACAATTATTTCTCAAAAAAGGCGATACCCAACCTGTACCATGAAGTTGAAAGGCAAGTGGTGTCATCTCTGGCACACAGCGTTGGGTCAAGGGTCCATCTGACCACGGATGCCTGGTCTGCAAAGCACATTCAGGGCACGTACATTACTTACACAGCCCATTGGGTCAACCTAGTGACTGCTAGCAAGCAGGGAGTATGTAGTTGTGCAGTGGACCAACTTGTGACACCTCCACGGCTTGCAGGCAGGCCTGCTGCCACCTCATCTCCTTCTCTTCCTTCTCCTCCTGCTACATCCACTTTGCTGTCGTCCTCCTCCGCTGAGTGGCAGTGTTACTCTACTGGTGCTGTGATCTCCTCTCCAGCTACACAGCCCCAGCTCCCCAGGGCCTGTGCTGCATGCCAGGTACGAAGGTGTCACGCCATCTTAGACATGTCTTGCCTCAAAGCGAAGAGTCACACTGGAGCAGCTCTCCTGGCTGCTCTTAAACAGGTGGATCAGTGGCTGACCCCGCACCAACTGGAGATCGGCAACGTGGTGTATGACAATATCATTTCGGCTTTGAATTTGGGAAAGTTGACACATGTACCCTGTAAGGCACATGTGCTGAATCTAAGAATTCATTTGTGTGCAAGAACCCAGGCTTACAGGATGTCCTGAAGCAGTCCAGGAAGGTGTGTAGGCATTTCAGGCGGTCTTAGACGGCCATGGCACCCTTGGCCGATATTCAGCGGAGAAACAACTTGCCGGTGAGGTGCTTGATTTGTGATAGCCCAACACGCTGGAATTCAACGCTCCTGATGTTTAACCGCCTGCTACAACAGGAGAAAGCCGTCAACCAGTATCTCTACAACTACAGTAAAAGGACATGCTCTGGGGAGATGGCGTTGTTCTGGCCGAAGTACTGGACACTCATGCAAAATGCCTGCAGGCTCATGCGTCCGTTTGAGGTGGTAAGTCGCAGTAAAGGCGCCATCGGCGACTTGATCCCATATGCTTTCTTCTTGGAGCGTAGAGTGATGGATCAAGTTGTGAAGGATGTGAACAGGAACAGAAGGAAGAGTTGTGGGATCAATTACCAGCAGAACCAGATGTTTCCTCAACACCTGCGGCAGCACAGAGGAAGGGGGAGGAGGAAGAGTCGTGTGGGGGAAGAGGAGTCAGATGAGGAAGGTGGTTTTTTTTGAGGAGGAGGAGGCGGCGGAAGAACAACCACAGCAGGTGTCAAAGGGGGCTTGTGCTGCTTAACTTTCCCGTGGTATGGTTCGTGGCTGGGGGAGGAGGAGAACTTACCTGCCATCACTGAAGAAGAGCAAGAGGAGATGGATAGTACGTCTGCATCCAACTTTGTGCAGATGGCGTCTTTCTTCCTGTCCAGCCTGTTGGGGGACCCCCGTATAAAAAACTCAAGAGGAATGAGCTGTACTGGGTGGCAACACTACTAGACACTCGGTATAGGCACAAAGTGGCGGAGAGGTTGCCAACTCACCAGAAGGCAGACAGGATGCAGCACTTGCACAACAAGCTGGCAACTATGCTTTACAGTGCATTTCAGGGTGATGTCACAGCACAACAGAATAAAGGTGCCACTGCCAATAATCCTTCTCCCATGTCCACGCAGGGAAGGACAGGACGCTCCAGCGATCTCATGTTGATGTCGGACATTCTCTAGTCCAGCGCCTCGCCTTAGCCCTTCTGGATCCACCCTCCACCAACGCCTCGACCGGCAGGTAGCCGACTGCCTGACCTTAACTGTGGATGTAGACAACATCAATGAACCCCTTGACTACTGAGTGCGCAGGGTTGACCTGTGGCCAGAGCGGTCCCAATTTGCCATCCAACTTCTGTCTTGCCCTGCCTCAAGCGTCCTGTCAGAAAGGACATTTAGTGCAGCTGGAGGCATTGTCACTGAGAAGAGAATTCGCCTAGGCCAAAAAAGTGTTCAGTACTTCACCTTTATCAAAATGAATGAGGCATGGATCCCGGAGGGCTACTGCCCGCCCGAAGACTAAGTCAGTCCCCGCACACAGCATCTCTGACTGCACGCCGTGTGACTGCCTGCTCCAAGACTAAGTCAGCCCCCAGTCCCCACACAGTATCTCTGCCTGCAGGCCGCTTGACTGCCTTCTCCGCCACCACCAACAGGGTCCAGGACTCCAGGTGAATTCCTGAATTCGCTAACAAAACCAATAACAATTTTTTCTGCTGTGTGTACATGCCTGCCTAATTTTTCTGGCTGCACTGCAGCTGCAACAACAAAACAAAAGGCATGTATATGCGTCAATTCCCCTCCATGATCGTTACCTTGCCGCGGTGAAGGGGCTTGCATATCAAAATGAAGCAATGACCGCCGGCTATATTAGTGTCTCGGGGGGAGCACACCCAAGATAATAAGGTCGTTGCTTCATTGTGGACAGACCAATTTCGATCAGCTGGACAGTCACTGTTGTTCTATCAATGAGCTACCTCATCCCGGCGACCATATGGGCTTGAAAACAGCTATCGCCTGCATTCTCGCCATGGTGTGCACCAGTCCAGCACGGCCGTCACCACACAAACAGCTGTTTGCGGTGCGTTACACAGTGAGTTTGGTCTGTCAGTGTGAAGCAGTACACTAATTACACTACCTGATTGATGATTACACATTGTAGAGGTCATCAGGGCTGGGTGCTGGATGGGAGCTATATATCTCCAGTGTTTGGACTGTGGTCCCTTTAAAACCTTGTGTGGTCCTAGGAAAGGAGTCTGGATTTTGGTGGCAGCCAGCAGTTGCTGCTTGTGTGTTTTTTTTTTCTTTTCAGGACCGGACTCCTGGGATGGGAGGGAAGGAAGGGCGGGCCTTCCCATCCCACCTAGGTACACACCTGGTTGTCAGTGAGGCTGAGAAAGCCTCACTAATGTTATGTTGATGAGATGCTAATTATGCATAAGAAGCAGCCTCACAGGCAGTCTGAGAGGAGGTATTTGGTGGAGTAGCATGTCAGCTATGGATCTCCTGTGAAGGAGGATTGGTGAACACTCGCTGGAAGCCAAACCACGCTGTGGACTGCTGCGAGTGTGGTTTTGGCCTGTTGGAACTATACTTGATTTGAACATACTGGACTTTTCACTACAAAAGCTGATGTAAGCTTACTGTTTAGTTTCCTAATTACTGCTGAAGCTAAGCTGTTTATGTTCTGCTGCACAATAAATAGACTTTGTTTATACATCTGTGTACTGCGTGCTGGCTGCGACCCCCTCTAAACTTCACAACATGCAAGATGTTTTAAAGCACTTTAGGCTTCTAATTTAGCATGCAATGTGATTTCTGCCCTTAAAACGCTGCTGTGTGTCAAATCCTGATTTTCCCCCGGGACTTTTGGTGTGCATCCCACTCCGCCATGCCCCCCCCTCCAGCTGTTAGACCCCTTGAAACCTCTTTTCCATCACTTTTGTGGCCAGCATAAAATGTTTGTAGTTTTCAAAGTTTGTCTCCCCACTGCGGAAGTTCACATTCGAGGTTCGCATACCTAAAATCGGAGGTTCGAGCCATCTCTAATGATTACTTGAAGATTAGGAGGAATTTGATTGGCTCTTCCCTAAAAACACACAGCGTGCATTTCTCTCTGTTTTCCTATGCAATAGTTTAGTTCCACTTTAAGACAAACAAGAAGCAGGGGTGAAACATGATGGCATGACTGCAACCAGTGAATCACAGACATAAAACTGCATTTATGAGGAGACTCACTGTGGAAATAATAAGAAACATACAAGGTGCGGTCAGAAACATTTTATTTGCGAAAGTGCAAATTGCAGGTGACAAGATGATTTTAATTTCTTACAACTAACAGCCAAGGTGTGGTCTTGTTCTGCCAAGTTAGCAGACCTAAAAAAAAATTTGAACTGTTGCCATGTCCTGTCAAATGCCCCCATAACATATTAGTTTGACAGAAATATTGAGTAATGTAGATGAACTGGGTCCCTTCTGTTAATGAAGAGTTTGTTGATGGTTATACCCTGACCTTAGAGTGTGCGTTATCAGTTACCGTACATTGCATGTCATCGGCAACGTGCCTCCCTCTCTCGCCCATTTAAGCTAGTCTGTAGAGTTTGCCCTAATACTAGGTTCCCGTAGAGGCCATTCCCCAGAAAACGTATTTTAGTCCATGATGGTTTCTAATTGGTTCAGTTGTTCATTAACTTTGCATCCCTCTTTCTTGATGCTCCATAAGTATTTCTGTAGTATAATGTAATTAAATATTTTTCTGTGTCAGTATGCAGCTAGATAAGACTTTCTAAAACAGATCGGAATCTTAACTTGCTTCTTTCAAAAAACAGTATTTTTGAACTCCCACTGTGGGCTTGATTCACTAAAGGGTGCTAAGTGTTAGCACGCCAGTAAAAAGCCCCTTAGCTAATATGCGTGCAAAAGTTCGCACGCGCAAAGTTTAGCGATGTGCGCAAAACGCACCATCCGCATGCAAAATAGCCTGAAAAGGAATTTTGCGCGCGAATGGTGTGACATTTCGGGCGCACCGGATAGCACGCGATCAGTAAAAGCTTTGCCCGTGCAAACTACTTAACACCCTAGTTTGCACATGCAAAGCTTTTAGGTGTGCTAACTATGTCTATATCTGTATCTGCTGCATTGCACAGCCAGAAAAATAGAATCACAATGGTGATTAAAAGTTGCATAGCACATTTTCGATATGATTCGACACATACAGTGCAGCATTCACTCCTTAGGCTGGGTTCACAGTGGGACATTGTGTTGTGATGCAACGTTAAACTCATAACGCAGCATTACAACGCAACGCACATTAATGCTGCATTACTGTTGCATACAGTAGATACAGTGGAGCATACAGGCAATGAAAGGTATGCTTCCCTGTATCTGTTAACGTGTGTGTTTAGAGGTGTTGCACTGCAGCAAAGCGTTACCTTAATGCAGCGTTTACAACGGAATGTTAACGTCACAGACTTAACATTGCAGTGCAGTAACCTGCATTATAATGACTTTATAAAGTAGGACAATAATGTCCCATTTTGAACGTAGCCTGAGGGCTATTTCACCATGCTCAGTTGCATTGCAGAATAATTCTGCATGTCAACTTACTGCCCATACAATTCTTTGGACCTGTTCACAGTGCTATGTTTTAACGGATGGCGTTATTCTAACTCGCCACATGCAGGCTTTGAATTATTGTCTATGTCCAATCTTCATTGCAGTTCACACACATGTTAATGTGTGCATTATGTAACTGATCACTGTGAATCCAGCCTTATGGTTGCATGCATGCAGTGTGTTACAATGGAATTTGTTGCACCACACCTCAAACTTGCCAGTGTAATAGTGCCATTGTAATACAACTGCAATGCATTTTGATACGATTATACTGTCAGTTGTGCCACAACGCAATGGACATTGGGCTTGATTCACTAAACCATGATAACTGAAATATCACACCTTATCAAAGATATCACGCCTTATCAAAGTTAACACGCCTTATCAGAGTAGCATAGAGAGCGCTACGAACCCGCAGGGGCTCAGGACAGTAAGAGTTACATTGCCAATTAGCAGGCATAAGTTTGTAGCGCTCACTATGCTACTCTGATAAGACGTGTTCACTTTGATAAGCGTGATACTAGAGTTATCACGGTTTAGTGAATCATGCCCATAGTGTGAAAGCACTCGTTCGCACTAGGGCTCATTCACACTAGGGCCGTTTTTGCCTTTTTTTTTTCAAGCGCAGCCGATTTTTAAATATCGCCCACAAAACACTTGTGCAGTGAATCTCTGAGAAGGTTCGCACGCTGGGCGTTCAGCAAAGCGGTGCCTATACCATTTTTGAGACGATTTTGCCTCAATGGAAGGTATAGGAAAAACGCAAACACTCACAAAATCGCTTTGTGCAGCGATTGCGTGAACATTTAAGAATACATTGTTTAATCTTTCCGGGTCAAAGAGTTCACTTCCTGACTTTCGTCAGGAAGTGAATTACAAAACCGCTCTGGAAAAGCGCATAGAAAACGCTTTCACCAGAAACTCATCGCGCAGTGGAGTGACAGGAGGGGGAAAGAACGCAAAACGCTTGCGGTTTTAGATTTTAGGTGTGAATGAGGCCTTAGGGCATAGCCATACTAGAAGCGCTTTGCTTGTGATTGATTAGCGCTTTGAGCACTTTTTAGAAATCGCTCCCACTTTCATTAAAATCTCAGCAAAAATCGCCACAATTTTGCGTATGCGATCGCGGCCATTTTTAAGAGATTTTAATGAAAGGGTATGGGATACAATTTTAAAAAGTGCTCAAAGAGCTAATCAATCACAAAGCTCTCAGAAAAGCGCTTAGTGTGGCTGAGCCCTTAATCCTTGCAACAGAGTGGAAAAGAGGACCAAACTGAAAACGATGAGGGATGGATCACACTTGTGTCTATGGAAACTTTAAAAAGTGTCTCCTTGCCTAAACAGAAGAAAACAGGAAGAGGATACCCCTAAGCATAGAATGTCAATGATCATTAGATTTTCATTGGCCGATTATAACCCAGGATCCATAGTAGGAGCTTCTACCTCTGTCAAATTATTACATTCCAGGTGGATTTAACTTTTATGACGAGGACAGATGAAGCCCAACTCCATCCACATTTTTTATAAATAAAGTTGTAGATATGGTGGGAAAGGTTTGGAGCCCATAATAAGATTGTATTTTCTTTACTTCTTGTCTTTGTTACAGGTTTCATCTCACCAGAAAATAAAGGCAACAGTATAATTTCTTCAACAGGGGTCAGTTGAATAATAGGAATATTTTTTGCCTTGGTGTTATTGATGTTAGTGTCCTTGTTAAAGAGAGTCCTCTAATTTCCAAGTGGTCTTCAGAAGTCTTAATTCTTTTCTTAATACTGTCAGGCCAGCAAGTAATGGTAATTTTTCCCACTGGAGTCGCATATAGCGATGAAAATGTCAGGCCTGGAACCCACTAAAGCATTTTTTTGAGCGCTTAGGGAGCGATTTCCCTAAATGCTCTGGCAGTGTAAATAAATGAATCAAATTCCACAGTAGCGATTGTGGTGGCAAATTGCTCATGAATCGCTACACATAGTGATTTGTGTGCGATTTTAAATTACTGCAAACTAAAAAAAATAATGAATTCAAAGTACCAATCAGAATTAAAGTCGCAAATCACTATCACAATTGCTGGCAAAATGCTTACACTTTAAAATTGCTACCAAAATCACCAGAAAACGCTCATGAAATCGCTTAGCAAATGCTAAATAAAAAACGCTAGCGATTTCATATTTGTAGTGGGTTCCAGGCCTCACAGGAGTTCGAACACCTTATCAAGTCTATCCAATGCTAGAATTTAAAAAAAAAAAGTGCATGAAAGGAGTGCATTGAGTTCTAAATAAAATAAATCACATTGATATTAAAACCACCAGGGTTTTAAAACAAATAAATATGCAAATAAAAAAAAACAGGATCTGCAAGTGGTCACTGAAAGAAAGGCAGGTCAATCACACCAAAGTTGCATTGACGCTTGTTGATTCTTCAGAGCAAGTCAAACTCAAATGTGTCGATGCTAGCAATGGGTTCTCGCCAGAAGTTGAAGGCGCTATATTGGGCTAGAGGGTCCCCCTCCTCCTGCAGCTTGTCCTTGGTGGGTTTGATGGTGTCCATGAGGCCCAGGCACTCAAGCTCAGAGAGATCAAGCTCTGGGATAGGGAGCTTCCAGAAGAGAAAGGAGTCATATTGGCTGTTAAGAGTGTCCAACATTCTTACCTAGAGCATGGAAACACACATGTAAGCATTGTATAACAGAAAAAAAAATGTTTTATATTCTGCACCGTATCCCATTGAGATCTTTTCTTAACTGTTCACATAAGGTTGCTTGGCTCAGCATCACCATATTGTTTAGACTGCAAGTGGCAAGTCATAGCCAAAACTGTCTACGGCCTTGTTCACATTATAAATAGCCAGCGCAATTTGAGCGATTTTGAAAGCGCTTTTCTAAGCACTATCAAAGCAATTTTCGCTTAGTAAAGCATTTTTCTAAGCGCTTTTGTGTAGCATTTTTTTTTTCACTTCATGACGTCAGTCAAAAAGTGAACTCTTTGCCCTGGAAAGGAATAAATACAATGGCCTGAATTCACTAAGCTTTATCAAACACTTTATCGAATGTTTGATAATTTACCTCATGGGTAAAATCTCATTTTGAATTCACTAAGGTGTTATATACTTATCAAATGTTTTATCGATAAAACGTTCAATAAATCTATAACACCTTAGTCAATTCAAAATTAAATTTTACCCATTAAAGAGAACCCGAGGCGGGGTTCTGAGAATAAAATCCGCATACAGAGGCTGGGTCTGTCTATAGAGCCCAGCCTCTGTTGCTATTTAGATCGCCCCTCAGCCCCCCCTGTGCTTTGCAATTCCCCCATAAATAACAGCCGCGCTGCTGACACGCAGCTTGTCAAAGCGGGCTGTGTTTTCCTTTGTAACATCAGTCTCCGCCCAAGTCCCTTCCCTCCCCGCTGATTGGAGGGAAGGGACGTGGGCGGGGACCAGAGCTCTGCAGGAGGCGGGGAGAGCGGAGACTGACGCTACAGAGGTAAACACAGCCCGCGCAGCGTGGCTGTGATTTATGGGGTCTCCCTGAGCGTGGGGGGGGGGTGATTTAGAGGTGATCTAAATAGCAACAGTGGCTGGGCTCTATAGGCAGACCCAGCCTCTGTATGGGGATTTCATTGAGAACCCCGCCCCGGGTTCTCTAAGTAAATTACCAAACGTTTGATTAAGTGTTTGATAAAGCTTAGTGAATTGAGGCTAATGTATTTATTCCTTAAAAGCGCTCTGGAAATCACTTTTCAGACCTGGAACCCACTACAAAGCGCTATTGTTAATCGCAATGGCTAGCGTTTTTAATGAGCATTTTGTAAGCGATTTCATGAGCGTTTTCTGGTGATTTTGGTAGCGATTTTAAAAAGTGGTCCCCTAAACCATGATGGCGAACAATCTTTGTCTTCAGGTCATTTGAGAGTTGTTTTGAGACCCCCATGTTGCTACTCTTCAGAGAAAATTAAGAGGGAAACTTACAATTGAGCCCCTTAATTAATCTCTTATAACTAGATTCACCTATGAATGTAGGTCAGGGGTCACTGACCTTACCAAGCCAATTTGAGTTCCAATAATTTGTTTAAAAGGTTTTGGAATCAATAAAATGACAACAGTGCCCAAATTTATGCACCTGCCTAAATGTATTTATTTTTTTTTTCTTTATTTATCATTTTCATTTAATCACCAAAGTTCAGATATCTTCTACACATAAATATATATCATATTTTAACAAATAAATTCATGTATCACAAACCTTTAAATATATGACAATATATACAATCTCACTTATCCCCCCCCCCCCCCTCCCTCAGCAGCACAGTAAATTCCAAAAGTGCAAAATACATTCTGTATTTAATCATCCATATTAATATCTTCAGTCTTAATTAATACATCCTACACCGTTCCTACCTCACTCATACCTTCCATCCTGCTCATTCATATGTCATAGGGAGTCCGTGGGGGGGGGGGGGGGCGGAGGAGAGAGACAAGGCCCACAGGGGCCCCTCATTCAGATTGTCCCGTCCAGCCCTGGCCTAGTCATGTTAATTTCCCCTTCCCAAAATCTGCCTATACCTTTCTGTTTCCATAAATCCAACCCAGTTTTTCCATATCTCCACTCCGCAATCCTCTGTTCCATGTAAATAGTGAGTTAATTGCTCCATTCTATATATATGCGAGATCTCCCCAAGCCACTCCACAACAGAAGGGGGACTCACCGACTTCCAATGTCTCCCAAAAAGTGCTCTGGCACCGTCTATTAGATGTCGTACTAAAGACTTCTTATATTTTCCAATACTCCAACTGTTAAGGTGGAGGAGGAAGAAGCCTGGGTCATCTGGCACCTCACTCCCTGTCACCTCCTTCATCATTTCCCTAACTTCCTCCCAAAAGGGTCTGATATCACTACAGTCCCAGAATATATGTCTCAAGGAGCCAACGTCTTTTCTACATCTCCAACACTTTCTATCGGCTCCCTGAAACATCTTACCCAATTTCTCCGGTGTATAATACCATCTTGTTAATATTTTAAAACCCATTTCCTGTATTCTTGCTGAAATAGATGTCTTATGTGCCCATATTAGTACTTTTCTCCATTGTAGGTCTGTTAGGTCCCTTTGTAAATCCACCTGCCATTTGTTTCGAATAACTTGTGTGTGGTCCTCCTGACCATTTAACATTGCGTAGATCTGAGATATCACTCCTTTCCATCCCTTCTCTCCTTCGCAAATATCCTTAAATTTAGTATTTCTCCTGGATAGTTCCTCCCTTGTACCTTTCACACTCAGGAATGACCTGAATTGTGCCAGACTCCAGAAGTCCAGTCCTTCTTTCTGCAAGGATCTTTCTATTTCGGCTAATGTCTTCCACCTTCCCCCCTCTATTAGCATACGTGCTTGCAGTCCCTTTGGTCCTCTCCAATTACAGTATGCATTTTTTTGCGTCCCAGGGACAAACTCCGGGTTTGCCAGAACCAGTAGTAATGGAGAGGGATAGGCCTCGGGCTCTATTTTCTCATAATATTTATAAAATATTTTTAGTGTGTGCTCTAGCATTTGCCGGATGGGTGGGGTTATATTTCAACCCCATCCAAGGAATATTTCTTAGCGGTAAATTTTCCAGCTCTTGCTCCGGGTCGACCCACCTCTTGCTTTGTATGGGATCCACAATCCTACTGAAAATGGAGGCCACATAATATAGTTGGGGGTCTGGTACTGCTAACCCTCCTCTCTGTCTGGATTGTGTCAGTAACTTAAAACTTATTCTGGGAGGTTTTGCCCTCCATATAAACCTTAGGAAATTTCTTCTGACATTTTGGAAAAAAGACGATGGTATTGCGACTGGGAGGGTCTGGAACAAATATAAAAGTCTCGGCAAGATGTTCATTTTTAATATGCTCACCCTCCCCAGCCAAGAAAATTCAGGCTTATTCCATCTCTTTAAATCTTTGTCTATTTCCTTCTCCATCTCTTTATAATTAGATTGTATAATATCCCTGGAGGCGGCTGCCACTTTTACCCCCAAATAAGTCAGGGTCTTTAAGACCCATCTTATTGGGAAGTTCTCTTTTATGGAATTTATATCTTCCAAACTCATCCCTACTCCTAAGGCCTCACATTTATCCCAATTTACTTTAAAGTTGGACAGAAGCCCATATTTCTTAAATTCTGCGAGCAGGCAAGGTAACGCAACCCTGGGTCGGGTAAGAAAGAGCAGGAGGTCATCTGCATAAGCAGCGATTTTATGGATCCCCCTTCCTATCTCTATCCCTGTTATATCTTCATTTCCCCTGATATGCCTCAATAGGGGCTCTAACGTCAGTGCAAAAATCAACGGAGAGAGGGGGCAGCCCTGCCTTGTCCCATTCTTTATTTCTAGGGGTTCCGACAGTACTCCGTTTATCCTAATCCTATCCCCAGGGGATGAATAGAGAGCCATAACGTACGCTCTCATCCTATCTCCCAGCCCAATCTGTTCTAAGACCAATTTGATAAAGTCCCAGTCCACCCTGTCAAACGCCTTCTCGGCATCCGTCGAGAGGCACATGACAGGAATGGACCGGGCTCTTGCATATCTCATTAGTATCAAAGTCCTAATAGTGTTGTCCCGTGCCTCTCTTCCAGGTACAAAACCTGTCTGGTCAAAGTGTATCAGGCCAGGGACAACCTGGGATAGGCGTCTAGCAAGAATTCTTGCAAACAGCTTCAAGTCAACATTTAACAGCGATATAGGTCTATAGCTTGTGCAATTTGCTGGATCTTTATTTTTTTTATGGATCACTGTGATATGGGACTCCAGGCTATCTCTACCCAATCTTCCCCTATTGCCCCCTCTTTCTGCCAGCGTACCCAATGCCTTCGCCAGATATGGTCCCAGGGTATCGCCAAATTGCCTGTAATACTCGATCCCAAAGCCATCCGGTCCAGGTGACTTCCCCAATGGGGTCTGTGCTATTGCCTGTTTTATTTCTTCCTCTGTAATCGGTCTGTCCAGCTCATTCCTTTCTTCCGCTGATATACTTGATAAACCTGAAGAGGCTATATAATTTAGCATTTTCTCTATTCTATGTTCCTTTCCCTTTTGTGTTTCAGTTTCTGGAAGTCCATATAGGGAGCCGTAATATTCCCTAAAAACTCGGGCTAGTGATTCATTTCTCGTGTGCTTCTTAGAGGTGGCATCCAATATATATGGGACATAATTAGCAGTTTGTTGAGTTCTCAAAGCTCTTGCTAGTAGCTTCCCTCCTTTATTCCCATGTTCATAAAACATTCTTCTACACCTTTGCCCTATATACTTTGCTCTTGTAGTCAGGAGGTTTCTCAACTTCTCCCTCTCCGCTGTGAGTTCCCCCAGCACATCTCTATCTAATGAGATCTTATGTTGTCTTTCTAGGCGTGCAATATTACTTAATAGCTCAGCTTTATCTTTTTCCCTCTCTTTTTTTCCTCTTACTCCCCTCCTGTATGAGTATCCCCCTAATAACGCATTTATGCGCCTCCCATACTGTCATATTCTCCCGTATCGTTAAAGAGAACCAGAGATGAAGCACCCTCTTGTATTTTACCTTATAAATCAGTGGGAACATGACAGTAAACACCTAATCTGCCCTTTGTTTCATTGTTCTCTGTGTAATCTGACTGTTATCACCTCTGATAAGAACCCCCGACTGAGAAGTCAGGCTGCTCCGTCTAGCTTTGCTACAGAAAGATTATAGCTAAGTCTGTCTTCTGTGGTGTTATTTCAAGCCCAAGCCTGCCCCCTTGTGGCTTTGCTATAATGACTCAGCAATAATCATTCCCAGCAAAGCCAGATTTAATTGCTCAGTCTGGGATTCTTGTGACTGCTGATAACAGACACTTTTAGCAGTGAGGACGAAACAGACAGCATGGTAAGTGTTTTCTCTAATGTTCTTACTGATATACATGGTAAAATACACAAGGGTGCTTCCTCTCTGGTTCCCTTTAAGTTCAAAGTAACTCTGGATATTCTCCTCTATCTTTTTCTTTATTTCTTCTTTTTGAATAATGGAGGTGTTTAATCTCCAATTGTAAGATTTTGGGCCGGTGTCTCCTAATCCTACCTCCATATAAATTGGTGCGTGATCCGAGTTCGCTATCACCCCAGTTTTTGTATTGATTGGTATTGACAGCAGATTGTGTGACACCAAAAACATATCTATCCGGGAGTAGGACCCATGAGGAGGGGAGTAATAGGTATAATCCCTAACAGTGGGATGTTGTACACGCCATATATCCAGAAGTTGGTTTCTCTGTAGGAGGCCCTTTCCTTTCTTGATCGCCTTATATGGGAGGAAAGCCCTTCCAGTGGAATTATCTATCTGAGGGTCCAATGTAAAATTAAAGTCCCCTCCCAGTATCACCAATCCCTCTGCAAATCCCTCCAGCACACTTATGAGCTGCTCTAGAAATCCAATTTGTTTACTATTAGGTGCGTACACAGCTCCCAATGTGAATTTATGTGTATTGAATATTCCTTTCACTAGTAGAAATCTACCATTAGGATCTTAATATATGTTAAGGTTTTCAGTAACCACCTCTTTTGATATAATAATTGCTACCCCTTTCCTCTTTGCATCCCCCACACTGCTATAGAAGGCTTAAGGGAATCTCCAATTTGTTAATTTAGGGTGTAATGGTCCCCTAAAATGGGTTTCCTGAATAAATGCAACCTGTACTCGTTGTTCATGCAGGTCTCTCATAAGGCTTATTCTTTTCCTCCGGAACATTAAGGCCACGGGCATTCAGGGACAAACACTTAAGATGGTTCATCCGTCTCCCTCCCTCCCCACCCCCCACCACACGGACCCCTCCCACACCCACCCACACACAGCCTCCAAAACCACCCGCACCTGCCTAAATTTAAACAATTATTGCACACTTTCTGTAAATCCAATAAACTTCATTTCACTTCTCAAATATTACTGTGTGTCTCCTATATATTTGACTTTTTTTTATCGTAACAACCAACAATCTATACAGGAAAATCATGATAATTAACAAGGTTGCCCAAACTTTTGCATCCCACTGTATACATACACACATATTAGTGAATGTGTGTGTATACTATATATACAGTGGCTTGCAAACGTATTCGGCTCCCTTGAAGTTTTCCACATTTTGTCACATTACTGCCACAAACATTAATACATTTTATTGGAATTCCACGTGAAAGACCAATACAAAGTGGCGTACACGTGAGAAGCGGAACGAAAATCATACATGATTCCAAACATTTTTTACAAAAAACTGCAAAGTGGGGTGTGCGTAATTATTCAGCCCCCTTTGGTCTGAGTGCAGTCAGTTGCCCATACACATTGCCCGATGAGTGCTAATGACTAAATAGAGTGCACCTGTGTGTAATCTAATGTCAGTACAAATACAGCTGCTCTGTGACAGCCTCAGAGGTTGTCTAAGAGAATATTGGGAGCAACATCACCATGAAGTCCAAAGAACACACCAGACATGTCAGGGATAAAGTTATTGAGAAATTTAAAGCAGGGTTAGGCTACAAAATGATTTCCAAAGCCTTGAACATCCCATGGAGCACTGTTTAACCACTTAAGGACTGCAGTCATAAAACCCCTTAATGACCAGAGCCTTTTTTTCCATTCGGATCACTGCAGCTTTCACGGTTTATTGCTCAGTCATACAACCTACCACCTAAATGAATTCTACCTCCTTTTCTTGTCACTAATACAGCTTTCTTTCGGTGCTATTTGATTGCTGCTGCGAGTTTTAGTTTTTATTATATTCATCAAAAAAGACATGAATTTTGTCAAAAAAATGACTTTTTTAACTTTCTGTGCTGACATTTTTCAAATAAAGAAAAATTTCCTATACATTTGAGCGCGAAAGTTATTCTGCTACATGTCTTTGATAAAAAAAAACCCATTCAGTGTATATTTATTGGATTGGGTAAAAGTTATAGCGTTTACAAACTATGGTGCCAAAAGTGAATTTTCCCAATTTTAAGCATCTCTGACTTTTCTGCGCACCTGTCAGGTTTCATGAGGGGCTAAAATTCCAGGATAGTACAAATCCCCCCCAAATGACCCCATTTTGGAAAGAAGACATCCCAAAGTATTCAGTGAGAGGCATGGTGAGTTCATAGAAGATTTTATTTTTTGTCACAAGTTAGCGGAAAATGACACTTTGTAACAAAAAAAAAAAAAAAGTTTCCATTTCTTCTAACTTGCGACAAAAAAAAATGAAATCTGCCACGGACTCACTATGCTACTCTCTGAATACCTTGAAGTGTCTACTTTCCAAAATGGGGTCATTTGTGGGGTGTGTTCACTGTCCTGGCATTTTGGGGGGTGCCTAATTGTAAGCACCCCTGTAAAGCCTAAAGATGCTCATTGGACTTTGGGCCCCTTAGCGCAGTTAGGCTGCAAAAAAGTGCCACACATGTGGTATTGCCGTACTCAGGAGAAGTAGTATAATGTGTTTTGGGGTGTATTTTTCCACATACCCATGCTGGGTGGGAGAAATATCTCCGTAAATGACAATTGTTTTCTTTTTTTAACACACAATTGTCAATTTATAGAGATATTTCTCCCACTCAGCATGGGTATGTGGAAAAATACACCCCAAAACACATTATACTACTTCTCCTGAGTACGGCGATACCACATGTGTGGCACTTTTTTGCACCCTAACTGCGCTAAGGGGCCCAAAGTCCAATGAGTACCTTTAGGATTTCACAGGTCATTTTGAGAAATTTCGTTTCAAGACTGCTCCTCACGGTTTAGGGCCCCTAAAATGCCAGGACAGTATAGGAATCCCACAAATTACCCCATTTTAGAAAGAAGACACCCCAAGGTATTCCATTAGGAGGATGGTGAGTTCATAGAAGATTTTTTTTTTTTGTCACAAGTTAGCGGAAATTGATTTTAATTGTTTTTTTTCACAAAGTGTCATTTTCTGCTAACTTGTGACAAAAATAAAATCTTCTATGAACTCACCATACTCCTAACGGAATACCTTGGGGTGTCTTCTTTCTAAAATGGGGTCATTTGTGGGGTTCCTATACTGCGCTGGCATTTTAGGGGCCCTAAACCGTGAGGAGTAGTCTTGAAACCAAATGTCGCAAAATGACCTGTGAAATCCTAAAGGTACTCATTGGACTTTGGGCCCCTTAGCGCACTTAGGGTGCAAGAAAGTGCCACACATGTGGTACCGCCGTACTCAGGAGAAGTAGTATAATGTGTTTTGGGGTGTATTTTTACACATACAGATGCTAGGTGGGAGAAATATCTCTGTAAATGACAATTATTTGATTTTTTTTTACACACAATTGTCCATTTACAGAGAGATTTCTCCCACCCAGCATGGGTATGTATAAAAATACACCTCAAAACACATTATACTACTTCTTCTGAGTACGGCGATACCACATGTGTGACACTTTTTTGCAACCTAGGTGCGCTAAGGGGCCTAACGTCCTATTCACAGGTCATTTTGAGGCATTTGGATTCTAGACTACTCCTCACGGTTTAGGGCCCCTAAAATGCCAGGGCAGTATAGGAACCCCACAAGTGACCCCATTTTAGAATGAAGACACCCCAAGGTATTCCGTTAGGGGTATGGTGAGTTCATAGATTTTTTTTTTGTCACAAGTTAGCGGAAAATGACACTTTGTGAAAAAAAAAACAATACATATCAATTTCCGCTAACTTGTGACAAAAAATAAAATCTTCTATGAACTCACCATACTCCTAACGGAATACCTTGGGGTGTCTTCTTTCTAGAATGGGGTCATTTGTGGGGTTCCAATACTGCCCTGGCATTTTAGGGGCCCTAAACCGTGAGTAGTCGTCTTGAACCCAAATGTCTCAAAATGACCTGTGAAATCCTAAAGGTACTCATTGGACTTTGGGCCCCTTAGCACAGTTAGGCTGCAAAAAAGTGTCACACATGTGGTATCGCCGTACTCAGAAGAAGTAGTATAATGTGTTTTGTGGTGTATTTTTACATATAACCATGCTGGGTGGGAGAAATATCTCTGTAAATGACACATTTTTGATTTTTTTTACACACAATTGTCCATTTACAGAGAGATTTCTCCCACCCAGCATGGGTATGTGTAAAAATACACCACAAAACACATTATACTACTTCTCCTGAGTATGGCGATACTACATGTGTGACACTTTTTTGCAGCCTAGGTGCGCTAAGGGGCCCAACGTCCTATTCACAGGTCATTTTGAGGCATTTGTTTTCTAGACTACTCCCCACGGTTTAGGGCCCCTAAAATGCCAGGGCAGTATAGGAACCCCACAAGTGACCCCATTTTAGAAAGACGACACCCCAAGGTATTCCGTTAGGGGTATGGTGAGTTCATAGAAGATTTTATTTTTTGTCACAAGTTAGTGAAAAATGACACTTTGTGAAAAAAACAATAAAAATCCAATTTCCGCTAACTTTTGACAAAAAATAAAATCTTCTATGAACTCATCATACACCTAACAGAATACCTTGGGGTGTCTTCTTTCTAAAATGGGGTCACTTGTGGGGTTCCTATACTGCCCTGGCATTTTACGGGCCCAAAACTGTGAGTAGTCTGGAAACCAAATTTCTCAAAATGACTGTTCAGGGGAATAAGCATCTGCAAATTTTGATGACAGGTGGTCTATGAGAGGGCAAATTTTGTGGAAACGGTCATAAGCAGGGTGGCCTCTTAGATGACAGGATGTATTGGGCCTGATCTGATGGATAGGAGTGCTAGGGGGGTGACGGGAGGTGATTGATGGGTGTCTCAGGGGGCGGTTAGAGGGGAAAATAGATGCAATCAATGCACTGGGGAGGTGATCGGAAGGGGGTCTGAGGGGGATCTGAGGGTTTGGCCGAGTGATCAGGAGCCCACACGGGGCAAATTAGGGCCTGATCTGATGGGTAGGTGTGCTAGGGGGTGACAGGAGGTGATTTATGGGTGTCTCAAGGTGTGATTAGAGGGGGGAAATAGATGCAAGCAATGCACTAGCGAGGTGATCAGGGCTGGGGTCTGAGGGCGTTCTGAGGTGTGGGCGGGTGATTGGGTGCCCGCAAGGGGCAGATTAGGGTCTAATCTGATGGGTAACAGTGACAGGTGGTGATAGGGGGTGATTGATGGGTAATTAGTGGGTGTTTAGAGGAGAGAAGAGATGTAAACACTGCACTTGGGAGGTGATCTGATGTCGGATCTGCGGGCGATCTATTGGTGTGGGTGGGTCATCAGATTGCCAGCAAGGGGCAGGTTAGGGGCTAATTGATGGGTGGCAGTGACAGGGGGTGATTGATGGGTGGCAGTGACAGGGGGTGATTGATGGGTGATTGACAGGTGATCAGTGGGTTATTACAGGGAATAACAGATGTAAATATTGCACTGGCGAATTGATAAGGGGGGGGTCTGAGGGCAATCTGAGCGTGTGGGCGGGTGATTGGGTGCCCGCAAGGGGCAGATTAGGGTCTAATCTGATGGGTAACAGTGACAGGTGGTGATAGGGGGTGATTGATGGGTAATTAGTGGGTGTTTAGAGGAGAGAATAGATGTAAACGATGGATTTGGGAGGTGATCTGATGTCGGATCTGCGGGCGATCTATTGGTGTGGGTGGGTGATCAGATTGCCCGCAAGGGGCAGGTTAGGGGCTGATTGATGGGTGGCAGTGACAGGGGGTGATTGATGGGTGGCAGTGACAGGGGGTGATTGACAGGTGATCAGTGGGTTATTACAGGGAAGAACGGATGTAAATAATGCACTGGCAAATCGATAAGGGGGGGGGGGGTTTGAGGGCAATCTGAGTGTGTGGGCGGGCGATTGGGTGCCCGCAAGGGTCTAATCTGATGGGTAACAGTGACAGGTGGTGATAGGGGGTGATTGATGGGTGATTGATGGGTAATTAGTGGGTGTTTAGAGGAGAGAATAGATGTAAACGATGGATTTGGGAGGTGATCTGATGTCGGATCTGCGGGTCTTCTATTGGTGTGGGTGGGTGATCAGATTGCCCGCAAGGGGCAGGTTAGGGGCTGATTGATGGGTGGCAGTGACAGGGGGTGATTGATGGGTGGCAGTGACAGGGGGTGATTGACAGGTGATCAGTGGGTTATTACAGGGAAGAACGGATGTAAATAATGCACTGGCGAATCGATAAGGGGGGGGGGTTGAGGGCAATCTGAGTGTGTGGGCGGGCGATTGGGTGCCCGCAAGGGTCTAATCTGATGGGTAACAGTGACAGGTGGTGATAGGGGGTGATTGATGGGTGATTGATGGGTAATTAGTGGGTGTTTAGAGGAGAGAATAGATGTAAACGATGGATTTGGGAGGTGATCTGATGTCGGATCTGCGGGCGATCTATTGGTGTGGGTGGGTGATCAGATTGCCCGCAAGGGGCAGGTTAGGGGCTGATTGATGGGTGGCAGTGACAGGGGGTGATTGACGGGTGATTGACAGGTGATTGACAGGTGATTGACAGTTGATCAGGGGGGATAGATGCATACAGTACGCAGGGGGGGGGAGGGTCTGGGGGGGTCTGGGGAGAATCTGAGGGGTGGGGGGGTGATCAGGAGGGAGCAGGGGGCAGTTTAGGGACTAAAAAAAAAATAGCGTTGACAGATAGTGACAGGGAGTGATTGATGGGTGATTAGGGGGGTGATTGTGTGCAAATGGTGGTCTGGGGGGTGGGCAGGGGGGGGTCTGAGGGGTACTGTGGGCGATCAGGGGGCAGGGGGGGGCAGATCAGTGTGTTTGGGTGCAGACTAGGGTGGCTGCAGCCTGCCCTGGTGGTCCCTCGGACACTGGGACCACCAGGGCAGGAGGCAGCCTGTATAATACACTTTGTATACATTACAAAGTGTATTATACACTTTGTAGCGGCGATCGCGGGGTTAACAACCCGCCGGCGCTTCCGATTGGCCGGCGGGTTGACGTCGCGGGTGGGCGGAGCCTATTGCCGGTGGATGCGCGCGCATTCCAGCGCGCGATCCCCGGCCAGAGAGTGCCCCAGGACCTGACGCCAATCTGCGTTACGTGGTCCTGGGGCTGCCACTTTGCCGCCGCCAATATGAAGTAGGTGGTCGGCAAGTGGTTAAGCGATCATTCAGAAATGGAAGAAGTATGGCCTAACTGTAAACCTACCAAGACAAGGCCGTCCACCTAAACTCACAGGCCGAACAAGGAGAGCGCTGATCAGAAATGCAGTCAAGAGGCCCATGGTGACTCTGGACGAGCTGCAGAGATCTACAGCTCAGGTGGGGGAATCTGTCCATAGGACAACTATTAGTTGTGCACTGCACAAAGTTGACTCTTATGGAAGAGTGGCAAGAAGAAAGCCATTGCTAACAAAGTCCCGTTTGCAGTTTGCCACAAGCCATTTGGGGGACACAGCAAACATGTGGAAGAAGGTGCTCTGGTCAGATGAGACCAAAATGCAACTTTTTGGCCAAAATGCAAATGCTATGTGTGGCAGAAAACTAACACTGCACATCACTAAGAACACACCATCCCCACTGTCAAATATGTCAAATATGGTGGTGGCAGCATCATGATCTGGGGTTGCTTCTCTTCAGCAGGGACAGGGAAGCTGGTCAAAGTTGATGGGAAGATGGATAGAGCCAAATACAGGGCAATCTTGAAAGAAAACCTCCTTAGAGTCTGCAAAAGACTTGAGGCTGGGGCGGAGGTTCACCTTCCAGCAGGACATCGACCCTAAAGCTAAAGCCAGGGCAACAATGGAATGGTTTAAAACAAAACATATCCATTTGTTAGAATGGCCCAGTCAAAGTCCAGATCTAAATCCAATCGAGAATCTGTGGCAAGATCTGAAAACTGCTGTTCACAAATGTTGTCCATCTAATCTGACTGAGCTGGAGCAGTTTTGCAAAGAAGAATGGGCAAGGAGTTCAGTCTCTAGATGTGCAAAGCTGGTAGAGACATACCCTAAAAGACTGGCAGCTGTAATTGCAGCAAAAGGTGGTTCCACAAAGTATTGACTCAGGAGGCTGAATAATTACGCACACCCCACTTTGCAGTTATTGATTTGTAAAAAATGTTTGGAATAATGTATGATTTTCGTTCCACGTGGAATTCCAATGAAACTGATTCATGTTTGTGGCAGTAATGTGACAAAATGTGGAAAACTTCAAGGGGGCCGAATACTTTTGCAAGCCACTGTGTGTACACACACACACACACACACACACACACACACACACACACACACACACACACACACACACACACACACACACACACACACACACACACACACACACACACACACACACACACACACACACACACACACACACACACACACACACACACACACACACACACACACACACACACACACACACACCTCTTCCTGGTTAGCAGCCATGTCTTGTTTGTAAACACTGCCTAAACCGGTCGATCAAAAGTCAGGTTTGCGGCAGGGACAGGTGGGAACGGCAAAGAGGGATCCAGGAGATCACAGTGACTCGATTGGTAGGTTTAGCATTTTTAGCATTTCTGCATTGTAAAGTATATAAACGCTGGTGTAATCGCTCATCAAAACCTATACAGAACGATTTTGCTAGCGGTTTTTTAAATTACTGCACACTGTAAAAAAAAATAAATTGAAAGGACCAATCAGAATTAAAAAGGCTAATCGCTACACAATCGCTGGCAAAAGCCTTACACGTTTTAAAATTGCTACCAAAAATCGCCAGAAAACTCTCATGAAATCGCTTACAAAACTCATACAAAATGCTAGCGATTAGCGATAGCATTTTGTAGGGGGTTCCAGGCCTTAAGGCGATTTTTAAAAGCAGCAGGGCTATTAAAAAAAAACAAAAAAAACAAAATTGCCCCTAATGTAAACAACCTCTAAGGTCTTTTTTTTTTTTCTTGCCCAGTGCTTGGGTGGTCGATTTGTTTTTGTGAAAAGCGCTTTTCTAAGCGCTTTTCCCGAGTGCTTTTTTTAGTTCCCTACCTGACTTAAGTCAGGAAGTGAACTCTTTGACCCGGAAAAGAATCAATACAATGTATGTTTAAAAACATGAACACAATCGCGTCACAAAGCGATTTTGTGAGCGTTTTGTCCTTTTCTCCTATACCTTCCATTAAGGCGGAATCGGCTAAAAAAAAAAAAATGGCCCATGCAGCGCTTCTCTGAGCGGATTGGAAACAAACCACTCAGTTGTGAACTCTGTCATAGAGAATCATTGCACAAGCGGTTTTATGGCGATTTTGAAAAATCGCCCGCGTTTGGAAAAAGGGCAAAATCGTCCTTAGTGTGAATGAGCCCTAAGGGCTCAAACCCACTAGCAGCCTTTTTTTAAGTGCTTGTGATTTGGAAAAGCTCTTGCTAATGTAAGGTTGTGGGGGATTTTTATAAAATCACATCGCTCAAGAGGGATCACACCCATAACATTACATTAGCAAGAGCTTTTCAAATCGCAAAGCGCTCAGAAAAGTGCTCCTAGTGGGTTCCAGGCCTCAGAAGAGAACATCCAGGAGATTTAAAAGACTGTGCTGCAGGATGCAGATAGTGTAGGGGTTGATGATGTACTTTAAAGAGAATCTGTAACATAAAAAGTTCCCCTGAGGGTACTCACCTCGGTAGGGGGAAGCCTCTGGATCCTATTGAGGCTCCCCTGTCTTCCTCTGTGGCAGCGATCGAGCTCCCTGAATGGCGGGGATGTAAATATTTACCTTCCCGGCTCCAGTGCAGGCGCAGTAGCGGCATTCGGCTCCGAAATAGGCAGAAATACCCGATTGCGGTTGGTTCCACTGTACTACGCAGGCACAAGTCTCCTGCGCAGTAGAGTGGACCCGACTGAGATTGGCTATTTCCGCCTATTTCCAAGCGGAGAGCCGCAACAGCGCCCCTGCTGGAACCAGAAAAGATAAATACTGCACAGCCTGACAAATTGTCGGCTGTGCATTCCGTGGGCTGCAGCGAGACCGCCGTGGGACACAGGACGAGGGAAGCCTCGATAAGATCCAGAGGCTTCTCCCTACTGAGGTGAGTACCCCCCAGGGGAACTTTTTTTAATAACAGAGTCTCTTTAAGGCTAGTATCACACTGGGGTGTTGTGGGGAAAAGTCGCAACGTGTGATACACGCACAATGCGATGCATACATGCAAATGCAGTTAACAAACCAGCCCAACTGTTCCGCACAGTGGAAAAACTCTGCAAGCCGGCATGTCAAAAACGTAATATCGAGCCTTCAAAGGACCTCTGTGACCAATTTGCCCATTTCTTCACAGACAAAGTCTCCACTATAAGGTCCGCCATCCAACTTACAGCATCTGAGCCTAATATAGCGCCGTAGACCATTAGCAGAGACAACGTAACACCTTGGTCAAACTTCAAAGAAATTGATGAAGAAGTCTCGTCAATCATCCTCCTTCACCTCCGCCTAACTACCTGTGACCTGGATCCTGGCCCAACACAGTTCATGTTGAACTGTACCGACCTGTTTGTACCGGTATTCCTCAAAATTATTAACTGTTCCTTACAATCAGGGATATTTCCTGTTTTACTGAAGGAAGCAATCATCAGGCCTCTCCTCAAAAAACCCTCCCTGGACCCAGATGCAATGACCAGCGACAGACCTGTCTCTAGCCTTCCCTTTCTGGGTAAGCTAATTGAAAAAGCTGTATACCTCCAGCTAGAAGCCAAAATCCTACAAAACAGTTATGATCCATTCCAGTCTGGCTTCAGGAAACACCACAGCACTGAAACTGCCCTCATCCAAATATGCAACCACCTGCTCATGACAAGAGACAGGAAAGTGCTCAATCCTCATACTGCTAGACCTTTCTGCAGCCTTTGATACAGTTGACCATGACATCTTGATAAACAGGCTACAGGAATACTGTGGCATTGATGGCATAGTTCTTCAGTGGTTTCAATCCTTCTTGAGTGGCAGAACTAACAAAGTGTCTATGGGGCCCTTCCTGTCTACCCCTGTACCACTTAAATATGGGGTGCCCCAGGGCTCAATCCTCTCTCCCCTGCTTTTCACGATTTACATGTTACCGCTTGGAAAGCTAATCCAAAAACATGGCCTCACATACCACTGCTATGCGGATGACACCCAACTATATCTTTCCTTCAAGCCTGGTGTGACAGACCCAACTCTAACTATAAACGCCTGCTTACGTGAACTACAGCAATGGATAAATGACAACTGGCTGAAACTGAATGCAGACAAAACTGAAGTCCTTCTGATCAGAGGGCAGCACATGACAACAAAACAACTTAACTTGCAGTCTTCACCACTGGGAATAGGAGGCACGGATCTACGCAGCTCTGATCATGTGCGTAGCCTGGGAGTTCTAATTGATGGGGATTCAAACTTCAGAACTCAAATCTCTGCTGTGGTAAAATCATCCTATTTTTACCTGAAGAACATTGCAAAAATCAAGCACCTCATCCCCCCAGAAGATCTGCCAACCTTAGTCCATGCCTTCATCACATCCCTGGACTACTGTAATACTCTCTACACTGGCCTTCCAAAAAAGGTCTTGTACCGCCTACAGCTGATACAGAATACTGCTGCCAGACTGCTAACCAACCAACCCCGTCACTGCCACAGCGCCAGTCCTGCACTCCCTTCACTGGCTACCTATAGAATGGAGGGTCCTATTCAAGGTTAGCCTACTGACATTTAAATCCCTAAATACATGAAAGATATGTTGCAGCTGCGTAGAAATCCCCGCATTCTCAGATCCACAAGTTCTAATAACCTAGTCATACCCAGAGTCCACTTGGAAACTTTTGGACCCAGAGCCTTTTGTCATGCTGTCCCTATGTTTTGGAACGCCTTACCTCAACAAATCAGGACAGCTCCATCCCTGGACGTGTTTAAATCCAGACTAAAAACCCACCTGTTTGGCATTTGCAGAAATATAACTTGTTGTGTGAATACTTCATCCTACTACCAATTACTGAATCTGAGAGAGCCTAAGCGCTTTGAGTCCTATGGGAGAAAAGCGCTATAGAAATGTTATTGTATTGTATTATACAGTGAAACAAACAGCTCATAAACCACAACCTGTAAGTGTGAACGTAGCCTAAAACTAGGCCCATTTCTATGGGCGTGTGAACCACGCGACTGCCCGGGGTGCCGAGCGGAGCGTGTAGCAGCTGGCATAGCTTAACAACTCGCCTTCGAAGATCCCTGCACGCAGCCCCTTTCTAATTCCTCTCCCAGGAGTCCATCGTGTTATTAACAGCACTCCCTGTGATGACCTAACCGCATGTCATCATAAGGGGCACTGTTATCAACACGAGGGGCACCTGGGAGAGGAAAAAGATAGAGGCTGCGTGCGGGGGATCACGGAAGGCGAGTTGTAACTGCGCCATGCTAGCTCTCCCCTGCACCTATGCTTGGCTACCTATGCTCCTACCTATCCTATACTGGTGGCACCTACCTACCTATCCTATACTGGGGGCACCTATCCATCCCATACTGGGGGCACCTACCTATCTATTCAACCTATACTGGGGGCACCTACCTATCTAGCCTATACTGGAGACACCTACCTAGCTAACCTATAATGGGGGCAACTATACTGACTGCCTATACTGGAGGCACCGATCTGGCTAACCTATACTGGGGGCACCTACCTAGCCATCCTATACTGGGGCAACTATACTGCAGGCCCCTACCTGGCTAACCTATACTGGCTATGTAACACTCATCGGGTGTGCACCAGGCCTCAGAGCTTATTCAGCCTTAAAGTCAAAGTGCACTTAAAGAAAGTTTTATTGTAGGAGGGTGGTGTTAATTGTATAGAGGGTCATGCATCGGTCACATATTTTATTTCATTTATCTTTATTTTGTTTTAACCTTTTTTTTATTATTTGATTTATATTTTATTTGTTGTTTTGGGAGGCCCAATCCAGAGGGGAGGTATGAAGAGTAAAGTATTGAGTGCTACAAATACAACCTAATGAGTCTAAAATATCTTGGAGCAAGGTGAATGTCCTGATTGGACCAGCCAACGAACTATCAACTATTCAGTACCATATTGCGAACTGTCACGAGTTTCCCCCAAGGTTTTGCTGAGCAATATAGCTTGGACTTGGTTGCAAGGGACTGAGAACTGATTAGGTATTGGACTAAATTGCTCAACCCTTTCCCCAGCCCACGCCCAACAACGGTACTGTGATCTGTATATGCTGTAAAGTGGTCGATTGTTGTATAAGACCTATTGTAGCTCACTATAATTTCTGTGTAACTAACCATTAGTGAAGGCTAGATATTGTGAATTTTTGACCTGTGATGTGCAAGGGAGGTGTGTTTTGACATTGAAGTGTTTGAAGCTGATAATTACTGTGACCACTGTTTGCAAATAAATCTTTGATAATTTCATCTGAGTCAGTGTCTGGTGGATTCCACTCAGCCGGAGCCTGGTGCAAGCGGTTTCATACGGGTTACAGGTACCTATACTGGGGGCACCTACCGTGTTTCCCTGAATATAAGACAATGTCTTATATTCTTTTGAGGATAAAAATAAGTACTAGGGCTTGTTTTTGGTGGGGGAGGGGCTTCAGGAGGGGTGGTTGCTATGTGTATGGGGAGGTGTACAGACTTACCGCATCTCCCATGTGGCTGCGTCCCCCTCCACTCGCGTATTAAAGCTCCGGTATTATAGTATGTAAGTGCAGAGACCTCCGCAAAGGGACGTGATCGCACTCCCCTATGTCACAACCAATGTGTGCCGGGGACGCATCAGCGCGTGCATGTTGATTATGACAGGGAAGTGCGGTCACGTTCCTTTGCGGAGGTCTCTGCACTTACATGCTATAATACCGGAGCAATTATACGCGAATGTAGGGGGACGCATCCACATGGGAGGTGCGGTAAGAGACTGTACACCACCCCATACACATAGCATCCATACCTCCTAAAGCCCTCCTTAGCTAGGTCTTAGTTTCCGGGAAGGGCTTATATTTCAAGCCTGCTTGAAATATAAGCTAGGGCTTAATTTCGGGGGAGGTCTTAATTTAGGGGAAACACGGTATGCCTGGCTACCTATACTGGGGGGGGACCTATAGCTGGCTACGTATACTGGGGGGCAACTTTTACATGCTTGCCCTGAGTGCCATACCTTAAACTATGACATAATTGAAGAGATTAAAAAAAAAAAACTGAATCTAACAGTGAACACCAAAGCTAGACTAGAAAAACAATTTTGCCTGAAACTGGGCTGTAAGAGCTCGTTCACGCTAAGGACGTTTTTGCCCTTTTTTCAAGCGCAGACGATTTTCAAAATCGCCCTAAAAACACTTGTGCAATGATTCCCTATGAGAGAGTTCACATCTGAGCTGTTCTTTTCCAATCCGCTAAGCAAGGCGGTACCTGTACCTTTTTTGAGGCCATTCCGCCTCAATGGAAGGTATAGGTAAAATGCGAAACCCTCACAAAATCGCTTTGTGCAGCGATTTCATTCACGTTTAAGAATACATTGTATTTATTATTTTCTGGGTCAAAGAGTTCACTTCCTGACTTGCGTCAAGGAGTGAATGAAAAAAAACGCCCTGGAAAAGTGCTTAGAAAAGCGCTTAACAAAAACGCACCACCCACCCAAGCGCCGGGAATTGCAAAAAAAAAAAAATTGTGTTAAAAAACGCCCAACGCTAACGCAATCGGAACGCAATGTACTCCAAAGTCTTTTTCACCCGGAAACCCTTTACTAGACCAGGCCTACAATGAATGTAGACCTTGATTTACCTTAAAGAGAAACTCCAACCTAGAATTGAACTTTATCCCAATCAGTAGCTGATAACCCCTTTTACATGAGATGATTTTCACAAACAGACCATCAGGGGGCGCTGTGTGACTGATTTTGTGCTGAAACGCCTCCCGCAAGAAGCTCTGAGTACTGCGGTACTCTGGGCAAACTGCCACAATGTAACAATGTTTGTTCACAGACAGGGAATAGCTGCTTACAGCTGTCTCTAACAGTCAAAACAGCTAGGAGCAGCTACATAACCTGCCCACAGTAAAAATGTCACCATGTAATGTCAGAATGCACATCAGGGAAAGGGAAAGATTTTACAATGAGCAAACACTGACTAAATCATTTATACATAATTATGGTAAAAAATGAAGCACTTTTTTTACTACATTATTTTCACTGGAGTTCCACCTTAAAGTGGACCCAAATTAAAAATACAAGATTTCAGAAATAACATCTATTTTCTAAATTATAATAATAAATAGCCTTTTTTCAGCTGCATGATGACAAATATAAAATATTTTACATTTATTGGAGCAACCCCTCCCTTCCTTTCATATTGCCGGGACAGAATCCGGCAGACTGGTGGAGTAGGTGGTGTCCGGCAAAGGAGGAATTGCTAATAGCTGCCCCCAGTATAATCCTAGTTATGAAAAGAGAAGGGTGAAAAGCTTGCACTGAAATGCTCATAGGCTTGAAGGAGTGTTTATTTATCTTTGTATGTGTCAGATTAGTGCAACTAAATATTTTGAATTAAAAATAAATGTTTGGTTTGGGTCCGCTTTAAATACAGGTAGTCCTCGGTTAACGAACGAGATAGGGACTGTAGGTTCGTTCTTAACCTGAATCCATTAAATCGCAACGCTGTGCTATTTCTGTCCCCTTTGCCTCCTATGTGCCCCCATTTGCCTCCAGTGTCCCCCTCTGTGCCTGTTTGTCCCCTTCAGTGCCTTTGTTATCGCTCTGTGCTCATTTGTCCCCCCTCTGTGCCCCTGTATGTCCCCACCTCTGTTTTTACCCCTTCTGTGCCTCTGTTTGTACCCCTTTGTATGCCCTGTGTGTTTTTGTACCCCCTGTGCCTCTGTCACCCCCGCACTGCCTCCGTTTTTACCCCGTGTCTTGGTTTTTACCCCTTGTGTCTCTGTACCCCTCTTTTTGCACCTCCTGTGCCTAAGTTTGTCCAATCTCTACCTCTATTTTCACCCCCCGTGCCCCGCGTTTTCCCCTCACTCTCTGCCTCCCCTACCCTATGAACTCACCTTCCAGCCAGAGTCCAACGCTGTCTGTCCTCCGTTCTCTGCCTTCCAATAGCCGGGTACAGCACTGCTAGATACAGCATCGCACCGCTTCCTGTATGTCACATGACATACAGGGAGCAAGTGGATGCTGCATCTAGCGGTGGCTGTATGCGGCTATTGGGATCAGGAGGCGGAGAGCGGAGGACAGACAGCGTTTGACTCGGTTCATAGGCGAGTCCAACACTGCTGGTGTGGCTGCGGGGACTTGCACGGGCACTCGGGGGAAGTTTGAAGCCATTTCTACAAACTTCCCCCAACCAGAAATGACATCATCGCAACGGATTGGGCCGTTAGTATCGGCAGGTCGTTGGTATGTCGGGCGTTCGTAAACCGAGGACTACCTGTACTCGCATATAAGCCTAATTTTTCAGCATAAGAAATGTGCAGAAAAGTTACCCCCTCGGCTTATATGCGAGTCAGTGGGGCAAGAACAGCTGGTGGAGCAGGTTTTGTTACTGGCAGAGTAGTGTGAAGGTGGCCACTAACAGTCCAATTTCTAGTGAAAATTCGTTCGAGCGATCAGAAATTCTGATCGAATTGGTTGAAAATAATCTCAGTTGATGGGCACATTCTATTACAAACTATTATAAAAATAGTTGTCCGATTGGATTTTTGTCAAACCAAAATTTGGATTTTCTTGTTGGTTGTGATAGATAGGAAGCAAAGAATGGTTTGTTGATGGTGTAGTGAACGATTTTTCGTCCGATCAGAATTTCTGATCGCTCAAACGATTTTTCACTAGAAATTGGACCGTTAGTGGGCACCTTAAGGATTGTGCACTAGTGACCCTGCTCTTGCCAGCTGGCTCCCTGCTGTGTCCGTATCCCGCATCCCCTGCAACACGGTGTGCAGAGTGCGCTGCTCAAGCCTACGTGTGTCCCCTGGCTTGTGGAGCAGTGCGTGCAAACAACGCGTTAGCGGTGCAATGATCAGGGATTCTTCCTGTGCGGCAATCGCTGTGTCTCACATCTGACACCATCTAGTACCTTCTTGAGACACACTGTATGATCCTGGGGTACATCTGGCTATGGGGAGGGGTGCTGACATGTACTGGGGACACATCTGGCTACTGTGGAGGGGGCTTTACTGGGGAGGGGGCTTATACGTGAATCAATTTTTCCCCCTGGTTTCTGAGGGAAAAGTGGGTACCTCGGCTTATACGTGGGTCGGCTTATATGAGAGTATATACGGTAAGCCTGGTACACAATTTCAATTATGATTAGTCAATCACAACCCGCCGGAGATCGAGCAAAATTATCCACCTGGACAGATCAACGAAATTGATCAATTTCGGATCGAAATCAGTTGAGCAGTCTGTGTTTGCGCTATTGATTTCACAGCAGATTCGATCACAGTGATAGAATCGGCTGTCTATTGGTGG